>NW_014577081.1:773511-786011 GCF_000485595.1 Priapulus caudatus
GAGAGAGAGAGAGAGAGAGAGAGAGAGAGAGAGAGAGAGAGAGAGAGAGAGAGAGAGAGAGAGAGAGAGAGAGAGAGAGCGCGAACTGACCGAGTTCATACAATAAACAGTCAAAAACTATATATTATGACGTGCTAATAACGTTAATCTCAGTTAGATGCATAATCAGTACAAAATAACTTACTCTGACGAAATTTTCGTCCATCTCTCCGACAGACTTCCTCAGGTCTAACGTTTCCAGGTATTTTCTACTGAATATGGATCTAATTGAGATTAACGTTATTAGCATGTATAAATTATAGAGATCCGATAAAGTTATTTAATCATATATATTATGACCTTTATAATAATTCTGAGTGTCACCGTGTCCCAGCCTCCAAACCCTACAAATAACTACACCGTGACTGCCCCAGCCCATCTGTGAGACGGAATAGTCTAAAGCAGGCACGTAACCAGCAAAAAATAAACTACTTCCAGTAGTGACATGTCCTTAGGGCACAGAGCGAACCGTAGACTCATGGCAAACACCGTCAACTCGTGAACCGACTACTGATGACATCCTCGCGCCATCTATCGGTAGAAATAATTCATATGCGCACATTGTATGTTATGTGTAACCGTAAAATGCATAAATATTATAATACTCTAAAACGTATTTAACATAGAGTGGAATTAATATAATTACAGTACCTATACATAACAACATTTACTGGATAAGATTGGTAAAGGTTTGGCCGTGAAATTCCCATCCTACACTTCGATGTAACCCGGTATGTATTTCAATAATAACTGATAGTGATAATAGCGTCGGGTCGACCTAGATACAATGTGCACAGGCTGGCCAGCGGCAACCGTACGCGGTCTTTGGCTATAGTTACTAGAGCTATGTGTACAGCAACTTGAGTGTAAAATCACTTGGCAATTCCGTCGGAGTACTAAACAGTGTCACGTGTGTACGTGAGCGAGCTGCTACTGCGTGTCTGCCCTCCGAGATAGATAACTGATCCATTTGGTATACGGATCCATTAGGCAGTACTGTCGGTTGTGTTTATACATATAGCTTTTTGTTCTGTTAGAGAAGGAGAGAGAGAGAGAGAGATGACAACGTTACAAGACATCTGTGCTGGTCTACCAACTAACCCTCTTCCAAGCCCGAGATCGAGAGATGGCTCACTACCTCATGCGCCCACGCGTGTTACCAACTTGACGAATGAAGAGCAACAGGTCTAGTAGATTTATGGCCATACTAGGTTTGGTCCTCTACATGCGATACGAGAAAGTGTTGCTTAGTCAGTATATACGTGTACTATGTAAGCATACGCGGTGTGTACAGTGCAGACTTGATTGTTCCTACAGCCAGTATAACTGTAACCTTGATTTAGGTGTGTGTGTGTGTGTGTGTGTGCGTGTGCGTGTGTGTGCGCATGTGTCGGTGTGCGACGTGTTGTGTGTCGCCGGTCGCGTGTGTGTCGGTATGCACCAGCCGGGCACTTGTGGTGCGTGCCCGCGTTGTGTGTCGCTTGTTGATCCGGTGTGCGTCGTGTGTGTCGCTGTGTCGGTCCTTGTGTGTGACGGCTGTGTGTGTGGTGATCGGGTGTGTGTGTGTGTGTGTGTGTGTGTGCTGTGTGTGTGTGTGTGTGTGTGTGTGTGTGTGTGGTGCTAGTGTGTCGCTGTGGTCGTGTGTGTGGTTGGATCTGTGTGAGCTGTCGCGCGGAGGCGGCAAGGGATGTCGAGTTGTGCGTTGTGTGTGCGCTGTGATCGGTGGATGCGTGGGTGTGTCGCTGTGTCGGTGGTTGTGTGTGTGTGTGTCGCTGTGTCGGTGTGTGTGTGTGTGTGTCGCTGTGTCGTGTGGTGTGTGCTGGTGTCGCTGGTCGGTGTGTGTCGTGCTGTGTGTGCTGTGGTGGTCGGTGTGTGTGTTGTGTGTGTGTGTGTAGTGTGTGTGTGTGTGTGGTGTGTGTGGTGTGTGTGTGTCGCGTGTGTCGGTGTCGTGTGCGTTGTGTGTCGCGGTGCATCGGTGTGTGTGTCGCCTGTGTCGGCGCTGTGGTGATCGCTGGTGTCGGTGTGTGTGCGGGTGTGTGTCGCTGTGTCGGGCTGTGCCTGTGTGTGTGTCGCCTGTGTCGGTGTGGCGTGTGATGTGTCGCTGTGTCGGGTGTGCGTGTGTGGTGTCGCCGGTGTGTCGGTGTGCGTGTGTGATGTTCGCTGTGTCGGTGTGTGCTGTGTGTTGTCGCGCGAGATGTGTCGGCTGTGTGTGTGTGTGTGTCGCATGTGATCGGTGTGCCGGGTTGTGTGTCGCTGTGTCGGTGTGTGTGCGTGGGTGTGTGTCGCCGGTGTGTCGCGGTGTTGCGTGTGTGTGTCGCTCCGGGACCTGTGCTCGGTGCTGTCGTGTGTTGTGTTGTGTGTTCGCGCTTGTGTCGCTTTCGCGTGTGCTGTGCGGCGGCGACACGCTCCGAGCGCCAGAGTTACAATCAGTGTGTGTGTGTGGTGTCGCTGCTGTCGCATGTGTCGGCTGTGCGTGGCTGTGTCGCCATGTTGTCGGCTGTGTGTCGTGTGTGTGTCGCTGTGTCGGTTGTGTGTGTCGCTGTGTGCGTCGTGTGCGTGTGTGTGTCGCTGTGTCAGTGTGTGTAGTGTGTGTGTTCGCTCGTGTCGGTGTGTGTGTGTGGGTGTGTCGCTGTGTCGGCGTGTTGTGTTGCTGTGTGTCGCTGGTGTCGGTGTGTGTGTGTGTGTGTCGCTGTGTCGTCTGAAGGCGTGTGTGTGATGCCTGTGTGTGTCGCGCGTGTGTCGGTGTGTGTGTGTGTGGTCGCTGTGTCGGTCTGCTGTGTGTGTCTGTGATGTCGCTGGACGCGGTGTGTGTGTGGGTGTGTGTCTGCTGTTCGTCGGTGCTGTGTGTGTGGTGTAGTCGCCGGATGTGTGATCGGGGTGTGTGTGTGTGTGCGTTTTGCTGTGTCCGGTGTGTGTGTGTGTGTCGCTGATGTCGGCGCTGTGTGTGTGTGTGTGTCGCTGCGTTCGGTGTGTGTGTGTGTGTGTGTCGCGGTGTCGGCCCGCGCCCGGGTGGTGGACTGGTGTGTCGCCTGTGTCGGTGTGTGTGTGTGTGGGTCGCGTGTGTCGTGCATTGTTGGTGTGTGTTGTGTCGCTGTGTCGGTGTGTGTGTGTGTGTGTGTGTGCTTCGTGTGATGTTGTGTGTCGCCTGTGTCGGTGTTGTGGTGTGTGTGTGTGTGCTGTGTGTGGTGTGTGTGTGGGTGTGTTGTGGTCGCTGTGTCGTGTGTGGATGTGTGTGGTCGGCTGTGTCGGGGGACGAATGGCTGTGTGTGTGCTGTCGCCCCCTTGTGTCGGTGTGTGGTGTGCTTGTGTCGCATGTGTCGCGTGTGCATGTGTGTTGGTTCGCTCGGCCCGCCGCGCCTGTCGGTGTGCCCGGTGTAGTCGCTGTGCGGTGTGGGCGTCCCCCTGTCGCTGTGTCGGGTGTGGTGTGGCGGTGGTGTCGCTGTGTCGGTGTGTGCTGTGGCGCTGCCTCGCCGTGTCGCGCGTGGCCGGAAGATGT
Organism: Priapulus caudatus; assembly: GCF_000485595.1. Classification (NCBI taxonomy): domain Eukaryota; kingdom Metazoa; phylum Priapulida; class Priapulimorpha; order Priapulimorphida; family Priapulidae; genus Priapulus; species Priapulus caudatus. The sequence goes on from NW_014577081.1 coordinate 777,047, forward strand.
CGGCGCGATTGTGCGTGGTGTGTGTCGCTGTGTCGGTGTGGCTGTGATGTGTCGCTGTGTCTGTGGTGTGTGTGTGTGTCGCTGCGCTGTCGGCCGCGTTGTGTGTGCTAGTGTGTGTCGCTGTGCTCGGGGCCCCATGTGTGCGCGGCGTGTCCGCTGGGTCGGTGTGGTGTGTGTGTCGCCTGTGTTGGTGTGTGCAGTTGGTGGGTGTGTGTGGTTGTGTGTGGTCGCCTGCGTGTGTGTGTTGTGTGTGTGTGCGTGTGTGTGGGTGTGGGTGTGTGTGTGCAGTGTGCGTCCGCTGTGTCGCCTGTGTCGGTGGTGTCGATGTGCGGTGTCTGCGTGCGTGCGTGCGTGCGTGTATGCGTGCGTGGATGCTGGCGTGCTGTTGCGTGCCTGTGCGTGCGAGTGTGCGAGTGTTGTGTGCCTATATTTCCTATATTTTGAGTGGCTGGCAAGTTTTTGGGTTAAACTGGGTGAGATCATCTATTATGGCCAATCAAGTCTCTTGTATAAACATGTGTCATGTACGCGCATGCATCTCTTTGAAAACTCAATATCCTATTGCTGCAGACTGTGAGTATCTCTGAATTGTTTCAACCTAGAGACTCTCCAGGAGCCAAGGTTGCATGGTGTATGTGTGCACAGCTTCTGCTCAATTCCTCAAAATTCCTATATTTCTTCTATATTTTGAAGGATAGCCTCCGATATTTCCTATATTTGTGTCCTATCTCCAGTGGCTAGGAGGTATGAGTGTTGCTCTTTTTACCCCAAGCCTGACCCTGATCCTGCTCTCTTGTAGCTCGCTGTGAAAAATGCCTTAAGATACTTCCCGCCGGACTCTCACGAGGTGTTGGCTCCGGAGTTTGCAGCTGAGCTCATAAACTTTGGCCACATTTACATGTACCGATTTCTGCCTGCCATCGATATGAGGTGAGATTTCCAGATACGTGAATGTAATAAACCCATCTGTCTGAACATACATCATCGTTTGCTTCTTGGATATGGCTGCTATAGGTTGAGAATCTAGGTGAATTTATACACATTTTTCACAAGTGAACACCAAATTGTCTACTTTTCGGCCAATCAATTAAATGGCCAATATTAATAATTACAATTAAATGGCCAATATGCATATATACAATAATTTGCGAATTAATGTCTTTAACATTTAACATGTCTTTGTCATTAACATCCTATCACAACAGAGATTTGCTATAGCTGCATGTCAACCACACTGAGTGGATAGGTCAACAATGATCCGATAATGAGTAATATACTGGATACTGCATCATTTTGAGCCACAGATATGAACACATAAATAATTCTAATGAGTAGCTGCATGTAGGAAGATATAGAGGGCATCAGTAAAGGTGCATAATCAATTCATTCTATCACTGAGTGGTGTCTGTGCATGCTGTTATTCTAACAAAACAGTCAAGTTATGTCATAATACCTACAATTATATAAATCATGTTACAAAACACAATTTCAGAGCATACCCTCTCCGTGAATACCCTGCAAAGTGTGAGTCTGCAGCTGCCATAATGCACATGATTATGAACAACCTGGATCCCAGGGTAGCCCAGTTTCCTCAAGAGCTGGTAACGTATGGAGGAAATGGACAGGTGTTTTCAAACTGGGCTCAGGTAGGTACTTCCGAGTATGAAGAATCTTGAATCTTGAATTTTCTTTACAAATTTCATCAAGAGGTGGCAGCAGCATCAAAAGCAGTGAGAGCTATAAGTGAGATCGGAAAGTCCCGGCGCCAATTAAGGTCAAAAGTCAAGCGGTATAACATTGCCTCGGCGTGCCATTGACAAGTACGCGAAAAATGTAATCACTCGTGCGTCTTTGGTTTCTGTACCAACACAAACAGTGCGAAATATCCCAAATGACCACAATCATATTTGTAAATGTTTCTGTAAACAGAAACACACCTGTGTATTGAAGTACGATGTTATTGAAGAGAATTATAGATCAAAAACTTAGACTAGTTCTATCCTAACTATGTTATATATAGGCAACTTATCACCCCTCTTATCTGATCTCAATATGGTGGCGGGGACTTTCCGATATGGCTTATATGAGGCAGGTTTCAAGAATGGTTATATTTGCTCACTTAGTTCTACCTGGTGATGAACTACCTATCAGAGATGACAGAGGAGCAAACACTCGTTATGTACTCCGGACATCCTCTCGGACTCTTTCCCAGCTCAGAGAGGTCACCACGTGCAATCATCACTAATGGAATGGTATATAGTGACAAATGTTTTTGGTAGATCTTTAGAATTTCATTATCACAACATGAGGTGTATAGCAGTTTATACACAAAGCACACAATGAAGACCTGTCACTTATAGAACCGGCAATGAGGGGACGTCGCATGCCACGAAGGTTCATATGCTTATACACGTAACACGTACATTATAGTCTTGTTTATAGGTGATTCCTAACTACTCGTCTAGGGAAGAGTATGACAAGCTGTTTGCTTTGGGAGTGACGATGTAAGTAATACTGTGAATTTTTTGCATGAGACACATACAAGGATAATGTAACTGTCCCAAATTTATCAGAAGAGCATTATATATAATAATATATCTTATACCCACTATATTATTATTATATCTTCCCAAATATATTACTAAAACTAGGACGTATGGACGTCTGTCGATATGGTGTAAAATTAGCTTGTGTGGACTGATGCTAACTGCGGTTACTGACCTCAGCGTTGCTACAATACGCTAATCTAATAAGTAGCTATATATATTGGAATGTAATGTGTTTGCATGTCGCTAGCAGTAATCTTCTTTAAAACGTTTATTTTTCTGGTTCACATGCTAGGTATGGACAAATGACTGCAGGTAGCTACTGTTACATTGGCCCACAAGGCATTGTCCATGGCACTACTGTATGTACTAAATTAAACCACCTTGCATACTAGTCTAGAAAATAATTGTGAAAACTCAGTTAGTATTGATATAAAACATTCTGGTTTTTACTTTGTAACCTATAGTAAAATCCATAAAAATGAGATAGGCCTGTCCAAAATTTACTAGTCACGGACTGGGGGTGGGGGCTGTTATTTCCAACACTACTGCATACTTGTATATGCGATATTGTAATAGATTCCGCAATGGAAATGGAATTGTGCATTCTTAGAGGATGGTATGCATGCAAGTTAAGATCAACGAGTCGACCATAAGCAGTAAATTGCAGTAATTTCCTTATAGATCACCGTCATGAATGCAGGCAGGAAATATCTCGGGAACAGCAATTTGGCAGGCAAGGTAAGTATGCATGACACTCATCACAAGCTGTTGTGGTTGTCACTGCAACAATTTCAGACACGTTTGAAAGATACCATGATTTTGGCGATTCTTGTTGTCGGTTACTCGCCCTATCCTTTGTCTACATTGTGCTTGCAGGTGCTGCTGACGTCTGGATTAGGTGGGATGAGTGGTGCGCAGGCCAAAGCCGCTGTCATAGCTGGATGTGTGGGAGTCATAGCTGAGGTGAGAGTACACACAGGGCGCGCCGTGACACCATGAACACATAATCAACTAGGCAGAGGGCACTCACGGAGAGTGCATACCTCTGCCAGCATGTAACATGTATGTGTTACGAGCTGGCTCGCATATATATACTCCTCTATAGACAACCCGCAGTATAGGAGCGCTCGGAATGGACGCATGCGGGTTTTATGACAACATGATATATCGACTCCGTGATGGCCAAGGTGTAAGTCGCCAGCATCATTATATACTGCTGCTGCCGATCTCCCTTCAGGGCTGTGACGGGTCGGTCGTGGTTGGGATGCAGAGGCTGTGCGGACAGGGCGGCTCAGCCGCTACCGGCGTGACCGGAATTCACTCGCAAGAACATTCCGCGATAGTTGCGCGTGCGTGCGTGCGTGCGTCCGTGCACGTAGCCCGCGTTCATAATCATCACATTTTCTTTTACTCTCTGTATTTTCCTAGTTCTACTTCTCGTGCTTGTAGATTTGCTCTCTACATCCAGTCTCTTCACTGACCGGCTAAAATTTCCTAGTTATACTTTCTGTATTCGTAGTTCGTGTCCGTGCGTTTTGGCCTCTCATCTTGTCGTATACAGTTACATTTACAGCATTACTCCTGTAACTCTAGATTGCCTCCATCCCTTGGCTCTCTATATATGTATATGTATCAAGAGCTAATAATACCTTATTATTATAAATACTTAATTATACCTTACCTTGGTATTATTAGCTCTTGATATGTATATAGGTAAAGTGCGTGATTTTCTCTTCGTGACCTACATCAGTGGATGATAAACGCAATTCAATGTAAACGAGGGTTCGACGAGCATTTATAGCTCGCGGCCTTTCATTCAGAGATTTCGACGTGTCACGCCTTTGTTGCGATATAGTTAAGATCGGTATACTATATCAATGTCGGCCCGCGGTCTGCTCATATAACCGGATACGTGGCGTAGACCATGACCTTTGCACGGGAAAAGAGCAAGAGCACCATGAGAAGGCAGAGGGCACTCACGGAGAGTGCATACCTCTGCCAGCATGTAACATGTATGTGTTACGAGCTGGCTCGCTGCGCTGGCTGGCTGGCTGGCTGACGCGCTAATATCGATCGCGCGAACACACACACACTAACACACGAACACACTAACACACAAACACACTAACGCACGAGAGCGATCACATAACCTTCTCCAACTCCGTTGGGCGGAGGTAATAACACATTATTGTTATTATTATTATTATTGTTATTTGCTTCTACTGCTATCATGAATATACATATATATATATATATATCCAACTGTGTGTATTGTGCATATATTTCGATGATACTAATTATACATAGTATATGTGTGTTTAGGGTGACGCTCCCTGCGAAGAATGGTGCAGTTCAAACTGTTCCTGAGTTGGAAGATACATTCAAACACATAATCAGGAACGTATCTACTAATATTAGTAGATACATTCATAGTATAACCTGGTGCAAGTTGAATTGTGGTGATGTATGTCTAGGCACTCACAGTTAATGGTTGCATTGTGCCGATGCCCGTACTTACTTGCAGGTCAGTCAGGAGGCTGTATATAAGAGACTCGAGCAGGGATGGGTCATGGAGGTTGTGAATGATGTCAGTGATTGCATTGCCAGGATTAGGAGTGCTCGAATCCAGAGGAAACCACTCAGCCTGGCATACCATGGCAATATCGTTGATCTGTGGTAGGTGGAAGCATTGTGATGTTCACTTACGCACAAATCTATGTATCGTTTATTCTAAAAGTTTTTTTTTGCAACATTAAATGAATTACAAGCACATTTTCTATTTAAAAATTGAAGATCCATCGTGCAGAATGAAAATTAACCGGTCAAACAATACAAATAAATACCATCTGTTGTTTGCTCAACTGGTAATTCAGAAACACTATAAAAGAGCAAAAACTCGATCGTAATGCTTCTATAAAATTCGTAACTCTCGTAAGATTCTGATACTCTTCTCGATCAATTGTGAGTTACCAATGCATGAATTGATCTGTGCAGGGAAGGGCTACTGCAGCAGTACAAGATGACGGGTGAACGGCTCGTTGACATGGGTACGGACCAGACGTCATGCCACAACCCATTTAACGGAGGCTACTATCCTGTGCAGGTACCGTATAATGTGTCACATAATAGTCATCATTGCGTGGTTGTGTGAATCTACATGATATGTACCATGTAACAAGCTTACATTATGTATTATTGACAGATCACAATAAGGCTCGTTACTTGGGCCAAGTCTACACACGAGTGGGGATTGCTGTCATTCAAATCGTACAAAATATATGGTGTAATAATTCGCATCTTTTAGTCTGCAAGTTCGTAGGACTATAAATAAGTGTTACGCATTGTGCATGTGTAGGTTGCGTAAAAATATTTGAGAGATAGCAGATCTTTCAAAAGCAGTTTTAATCGACTCTGAGAGAGGTTGGTGTCCAGCGTCATAGCAAGGGTGACACTTTTGGTAGAGCGGAAGGTATAGCTCATAGAAGGCAGATTGCTCATGATGCTCTACTGTGAGAAATGTGTTGCTCTATTTGCATTGGTGTGTGAATACCTGCGTGCATGTTTATGTGCGTATGTGCATGCGGATGTGTGTGCATGCGTGGGCACTTGCATGAGTGCGCGCGTACAGCCGTACACGCATGTGGTCGTGTGAGCATGCATAACCTCATGCATACACGCATGCATGCGTGTGAGTGCGGGTGTGCGTGCGTGTATGGTCAGGTATTGAGTTCCCTGTACAGAGCGGTCAGACAGGGTGCAATGATGTCACATTGCGATTTGCTCCAGCTGGACTTTGAGGATGCGCAGGTTGTAATGAAGGAAGACCCATCACAGTTCAAGAAACTTGTGCAGGAGAGGTAGGAATTCACTCGTGCTTTATTTGAATTACAGTTTCATACGTGATTGAGTAGTATCCGATTGTCACATCATACAGATCTTATGCAAGAATCAATTTTGTTTGCAGTTTACGCCGCCAGGTGGCAGCAATAAATGAGTTAACAGACGCCGGAATGTATTTCTGGGATTATGGCAACGCATTTTTACTGGAGGCACGACGAGCAGGTATAAATCCGATATAATTATCAGCTGTAACAAAGTGAAAAGGCTGTACATCATTAAATAGGGGCAGGCAGGCAATTTGCCTTCAATCTCCGAAACCTATATGCATTCATGTAAATTCTCATTTTCCCATTTTCTTACATCACTTACACATTTCTATATGTTCCTGATCTTCCTATCCGAAGTTAAAAGCTTCCCTTGAACAAAACTCTCCATTAAAGCTGAGCACTAGTATATGAATGGAGCGAAGGTGACCTTTGACCATTCTTACAGGTGCGGATGTCACTAAGCCAGGCGATGTGAGTGGCATCTCCTTCCGCTACCCGTCGTATGTTCAAGATATCATGGGTGACATCTTCTCGCTTGGCTTTGGACCGTTCAGGTAGGGAATCCTTCATACGTGCATGTGTGCTTATCTCGCCTTGCACTGGCTGCAGGATGATTGCAATGGTGCATAGATGTCAGGATTATGTAAATGCAGAAAGATGTGTGTAGGTCTTTGAAGTTATTCAGAAGGTTTTAGGTCGAACTTTCTCTAGTGTTTTTTTTATTAAGAATTTTACTTTATTAATGCGTTTATTTCGCTTTCTTGTTCATGTAAACATCACCGGTTATGAGCTTTCACATGCTTATAACCGTAAATTCACACATTGTGTCCTTCCTGAACGTTTGCTCCCCATAGATGGCGCTCCAACCCAATATTTTAGAAAGATCTCCCGGAAGAAAAATCACGTTAGTTATTTCTTTAGGAGTGTTATGTGGTACCTTCTAGGGTCACCTTCCGTGGTCCATCATTCGGGGAAACATTTGTCTGTTCTAGTCATATATGTGTATAGAAATTAATTACAAATGTGGTGTTTAAATATGTTTAGATTTTGTGTTTTAAGGGATTAGCAAATCTGCTTCATGCTAATATTCAGAAATGTTGTCAGTTCCGGTTCAGGTGATCAAAACTGATAACTTCAGTCAGTTTTGAGAAAGCCTCCTGATAGCAGGCGAAACGTCAGCAGTGCGTTTTGAATCAACACGGTTGATTAACCAAGATAGATCTATTATCTACCAACCGTATGAACTTATTTAATGAGTTGTCAGTTCATCCTGAATGTTATGCATCTTTCTATACAGCAGCATCACGTATTATAAATAAATGTATCTACTCAATGAGCAACAAAAAAACATTCAATTATGTAGATACAACAAGCTGGAAAACAGATGTTAGATGGATCTGCCACGCGTAATTATATATACAATATGACCGCACAGTTTTGTGCCTACCCTGGGACCTAGTTGATTCACGCTCGATATGATTTGACATGAAAGCCTATTAAATATGCACATGTGCCACATCTATGCTTAGATTTGAATGCTACCAATGTATGCGTCATCTCCCTAGGGGCATGGCGAGATTTCACATCATTAATTACTGCATGCTACAGAAAATTTCTATTTCAGATTTTTCAGTCGAGAAGTACAATTTTATGATATGCAATTTATGGTTATAACCTACTTTGCCACTGAGTTTCGCATCTCCAATGCCACCATTGGTGTTCCCTCTGCACTTCAACGGTGGCTGGGAACGTAGCTAGGCAAAAATATTCCTTTGGTAGTGGCCATGAATGTACAAGTGCATGAATGTATGATGTGTCTGAAATGTGGGTGACTTACCGTTAATACATAGAACAAACGATGTGTTTCTATATATCTGTGAATTTACGGAAGATAAGGAGTGTTCGTGGTGTTTGACAAGTCAGTCGGGTCGGCTTACCAGCAGCCGTCGTAATCGTGTAAGGAGCCGTATGCATCCCACTACCAATCCAAGTATCAGTTGCTTATCGATCCAGTGACGCTGAAAATTAACATACCGCGTAGCGAGCGTAGCCGCTCCACTCGCTCAGGACAAACTATATTCTAGTCTTACGTTCGATAGTGGTTTGTCTGAAAGCACTCTAAGTGAGTGGATTGGAACTACCGCGACGCCCGAGGACATGCACTCTTATATCATTTCGCAGTGACATGCCACAGCGGAGAGATTCGTGTTGGCTGTTGTCCTTTTATATGGGATTGGTATAGAGAATGTTGTTGATCCGCGCACGTACACACGCACGCACATACGCACGCGCACAATAGACGCGAGTTGACTTCATTAATTAATATGATTAATATAATTAATATAATAATTAATATAAAGTTGCCGTATAACGATATCCGTGTATATACATTGTTGACTTTAAAGTGGCGACACCTAGCAGGTGTGGACTGAATGTGTTGTGTGATTATTTCGTGGTCACCAACACTTTCGGTGTCACCTACTGTCACATTGTGATATATACGCACCTGCAGTTTGTTCGCCGGTGAAG
>NW_014577081.1:791011-793511 GCF_000485595.1 Priapulus caudatus
ACGCGCGCGTACATACGTACAAGCACACGCACGCACGCACGCACGCACGCACGCACGCACGCACGCACGCACACAACGCATGTATATGCACGCAAGCAGGCCGACTGAATGCTTCCCTCTTTCTGCTTCCGCGGGCGCATTCAGAAGACTTATTGTTTCCACCGTTTCATTTCGGTGGAGAGAATTCTCGAAAGGACGTGTGCGACAGCAAGAGAAACACCCATTTGACGGGCGGCGGAGACTGTGGGGGCTTTGCTTGATTGATACGCGAGCGTGCGTCGTTATTTAATTGGTATTGCGGTGACAGAGCCACCACCGCCACCGCCAGCGCCACTGCTACCGCTACCGCCGCTACTACCGCCACCACCACCGCCACCGCCACCGCCAGCGCCATTGCTACCGCTACCGCCGCTACTACCACCACCACCACCACCACCACCACCACCACCACCACCACCACTACTACTGGCAGCAGCACTACCACCACCACCAACACCAACACCGACACCGACACCGACACCGACACCGACACCGACACCGACACCGACACCGACACCGACACCGACACCGACACCGACACCGACACCAACACCAACACCACTACCACCACCAGCAGCATCAGTAGCACCACCAGCAGCATCAGCAGCAGCAGCAACACCGCGTGGCGCCATGATAGTTTGGTTACAGCAAGCTGCCAGCTCTGCCCGCCTGCATGTCTGCATGTCTGCGTGTGAAGCCATGTGGAGGATGGCTGTTTGAGTGATGCGATATCTATACACGCACGATCTATACGCGGGGAAATCGGGGGTAACATTGTTGTCACGCGTGTGCGTGAATGCTGTGTGTGTCGAGAGATTAAGGGAGATCGGGCAGCAGCAGTATATAATGATGCTGCGACATTACACCTTGGCCATCACGGAGTCGATATATCATGTTTGTCATAAAAACCACGCATGCGTCCCGCATTCCGACGCTCGCTATACTGGCGGGTTTGTCTATCAGAGAGTATATATATATATGATATACTATAATATAACGAGCTCCTCGGCTCGCGCCTAGTCGCTAGCCTAACTTGCTGTATACATGCCATGACAATACATCATACCGCAAATAATCTTGCCCATAGAACAGTGGTGATTCGAGATGAGAAGGTAATGGGAGGACATTTAAAAGTGCTATTCTGTGGCATGGAGGCGCAATGAAGATCTATTCTGGGAGCGTGAAAACTGAGAGTCGCAGAAGGCAACACTCTACAGGAGACATCAATTGCGCTTCACGCCGCACACGGCACCATCGCCACGGCACGCCACGCACACGCACGGCGCACCACACACGCACCGCACACGCGAGCCACGCCACGCACCAGCAACCACACACCTATCACACCCCCGCCACCCGCCCGCCAATCACACACACAGCGCCCGCACACACACACACACAGGCCCCACCGGGCCCCGACTGCAACACGCACACTCCACTGCTATAGGCGTAGAAGACTTAACCGTTGAAGAAGGAACAGGAGAGATGAAGAGAGAGAGGAGAAGAGAGAGTAACTGGGTCCTTGCGACAGCCACACGCCGGCGGCGCCTCCCTTGTACTATACGACGACTGGCACAGACCGACCTTCGCCGGCCCGCGCGGATAAACCTCACTTATAACGCATATCTATAGAAGCCCGCTGACGCGTGATATTCCGCAAGAGAGTGATGTCCAGATATAATTTATAGCAGTGTACGTCGTTATGAGTGATTGGTAGGCGGAATATCATTAATATACGCACATCGATTGCATGTATATATTATAGCAGCCTGGATAATGACCCATTAGGTAAATTATCAATGAGTGGATTCTAGGATATGCGCCACCGCGCGCTGTGTTGCACACGCAAATTTCATTCAATCGAGGTCCTCGCCAAGTTTAATTATATGCAAGATTGATTTACCCGTGAAATATATATTATATATATATACTATATATATAGAGATATATATATATATAATATATATATATATATATAGCGAGGGGACGAGGGAGAGAGAGAGAGAGAGAAGAGCGAGAGGGAGGGGAAGAGAGAGAGAGAAGAGAGGGGAGAGAGCAGAGAGAAGAGAAGAGAGAGAGAGAGTGTGTGTGTGTGTGTATGTGTGGTGTGTAGAGTGGGGTCGTGTGTTGTGTGTGTTGTGTGTGTGTGTGTGAGTGTGTGTGTGTGCTGTGATGTCGTCGTGTGAAAGAGAGAGAGAGAGAGAGAGAAGAGAGAGGAGGTGGAAGGAGAGAGAGAGATGAGAAGACGAGAAGAGAGAGAGAGAGAAGAGAGAGAGTGGCGTGAAGCAGAGAGAGAGAGAAGGAGAGAGAGAGAGAGAAGAGAGAGAGAGAGAGAGTCGTTACGGCGACAAAAACACGAGCAACGCAGAACTAGAGGAGGCTAGTACACTAGTTTAGTGGTGACTAAACGCGAAGGCCTCTAATGCAGTAATGATGCAGAGCTATGAGCCGAACTATAATC
>NW_014577081.1:799745-804591 GCF_000485595.1 Priapulus caudatus
GAGAGAGAGAGAGAGAGAGAGAGAGAGAGAGAGAGAGAGAGAGAGAGAGAGAGAGGGCGCGCGCGCGTGTTTGTGTGTGCGTGATCGAGAACGAAAGAGAGAGTTGTATCGTAGCAATGCGTAACATGCTAAGCATGCCCTAAGCATGCTAAGCCCAACTAAGCCTCACGCTACGGGGAGTCGGTGTGAGGTTTGAACCCCGCAGAGACAGCTTTGCAATTACCGGCGACAGATCGCCGCCACCGGAAGGCAGGCAGGCATGCACACGCTGATGACTGCACACGCTAATTGATAGCTATGGTTGCGTTGTTGTATATAATGGCCGTAGAAGCGTGATTGGGGAATAGGGGTGTCGTGATCGCTGTACGGGGAGAGCATGCCTGTCAGGTATATATATACGCCTGCCGTGCCCACCTGCGTCAGTGACTCGTGCGTGCTGGCGTCGCTGTCGTCTGCGCGCGTGGTTGCATCCATCCATCGTCTGCTGCTGACGGTCGCGTACAGCGCGTCTGCACGTGATCCCGCCGTCGTGGCGTGTCCCCGTCGGCTCGAGGATTAATATATTACACGCTAATCGCTCGGTTGTTAGAACAGGTGAAGGCAGCGCAGCAACGTGACGTCTGTTATAGCGAGGCTTGGGTTATTGCAGGCGACGCGTTTGTAAGTGTATCAATGTGACAGCGCGAGGTGTGCGCTGGTTACGGTTTGCTCACCGCGTGTTTATGTGAAATAGGAGTCCGTGTAGTCTGTGCATCGTTGTTGTGTGTGTAGTCTCATCGCTGCTATAAGGTGCGTATAAGTACGCGTAAACACGCGCGTACACTCACGCGCGCACCGACGCTTACGCACGACGCTTACGCACGCACGCACGCGCGCTGCTCCCGTCGGCTCGGTCACACACGAGTAAGTCCTGATCGCCGACACACTTCAGCGGCGGCGGCGGCGGCGGTGTTAGCAGCCGAACCGTTGTTACACGTACGGGGCGGCAATGCGTGGCCAGCCGTCTGACGACATAGGTGCGAGCGTCTGTCACGGGAATGCGCGGCGTGTCAACACAAGGTAAAGCGTGAGAATGATGCAATGCTAACTGTCATACATTGTCATTGCGGTGTAACTATCGACGTTACAGTGTAAATCTCGACATTTCGGTGTAAAAATTGACATTCATATTAACATTTAGACATCTCGGGTGTAAATTTCCACCGCTATATATGTGTGAATATCGACGTTGCGATGTAAACCTGCACGTTAATGGGTTGCGGTGTTGGGCGCGTGTTGGGCATCTATACCGTGCTGTGTAGATGTGACGGTGTTTGAAGCGTGTGTTTGTTCCTGCGTGCATGCGTGTGGACGTGTGTGCGCGTGCGTGTGCATGCGTGTGTGCGTGCGCGTGCGTGTGTGCGTGCGCGTGCGCGTGCGCGTGCGAGACCTCCTACAAGAGTGCATGGGCGCGCTGGCGTTCAAACCGACGTCTCTCCGCATATGTTAGAAGTCGGCGGAATACATCTGCCGGACCGGTAGTCTCTCTCGGAGAGGTGTGGAAGGAAGCTGTGTTTGTTAGACTGAATACTCGGTCTCCATCGGTCGGCAGCCGTCGGCGCGACTAGTATGTTCAGCCGTGAATTTGTGGACACGTGGTTATTTACCTGCGCGCCTTGTTGCTTTGTGCAATGTTGACGTTCCGACACTTCAAATCTTTGCGGTTTGTGTGTCAATCGTGCTATATAGGAATCTTGGTTGCAAGCGGATTGTTGATTGGATGTAGGAGAGGATGTATAGTCTATACTACAGTAATAATTATATTGTGGATGTAGCAGGAGTTAACGAACGCGCCTTTCTTATGTTCGAACGTGCTTTTTACGATTACTCGTAAAACTTGGGTGCTAGGTCAATTTAAAGTGAATTTCCCTAATCTACTCAACAGTTAGCTTCCTTTCGTTTACACATACCACTTTGTCATTCGACACTTCCTATTATTTAGTGCTTTGCGTTGTTTTACTGGTACTCGTAATTTTCGCTTGGCATATCAATGAGTCGGCATTCAATAGCCGGGTACAACTAAAACCCGCAGTCCGTCTTTGATCTGATTGCGCTCAAAGTGTGTTCGTTTCTCGTTTATTGAGAGCTCTAACGAATGAATGAAGGCACATTCTGCTATTTGCTGTTGGCTGGCATCCGTGAGCGAGAGCGCATACAGATTACACACAGACGCAAACACGTAGCAGCAGCGGCGGCGTTGACACGCAGACGGTTTCACTATTTTCGGCAAAAACTTTTGACTTTACGTATATGAACAACATCTTCAGGCGACGCGCTATAGACGTCTCTTTACCATCCTTTTTTTTCGATCGCATAGGTGACGCTGCGTCCGAGCACGAGCGAACGCGACGTGGGCGAGTCTAGAGGGCTCGCGCGGGGGAGTCTGTCGGCAAGTCACGTCGCTGGAGAAACTTGCGTTCTCTCATGCGACTTGACATTTGTTTACACAGAGAACGCGCCACTGATCTCTCCCGAATAGGTGCCTTTTTTCATGCGAGGAATGTCTTCCCAGGCACCAACAACAGGCAATCTCTGTCTGTGTCTGTGTGTCTGTGTCCGTGTGCGTGTGTGCGTGTGCGTGTGTGTGTGCGCGCGTGTGTGTGTGTCAGTGTCTCTGCGTGCCTGCGTGCGTGCGCGTGCGTGCGTGCGTGCATGCATGTGTGTGTTAGGGGATTACGGTGTTGGTAAGGGTCGGGCGGGTGATCCATCTGATCATGACAACGCTAATAAAACCAACAGGCGCGGCGCTTCGCGGGTAGAATCAGTAAAAACTGGTTTTTCTCCTCGAGTTATTGTGATGATAGTGAAGCGTTTATCGCGGCGACCAGCCGACCACTTACCTGCGCGGCGGACGCACCACTCACCTGTACGGCTTACCTGTGTGTGTGGCTTACCTACCTGACTTACCTTGTGTGGGTTACCTGTGTGTGGGTACCTACATGACTTACCTGTGTGTGGGTTTACCTGTGTGTGGCTTCCTGTGTGTGGTTACCTGTGTGTGGTTACCTACCTGACTTACCTGTGTGTGGGTTAGCCTACCTGACTTACCTGTGTGTGGGTTATCCCCTAACATGACTTACCTGTGTGTGGGTTACCTACCTGACTTACCTGTGTGTGGGTTACCTACCTGACTTCCTGTGTGTGGTTACCTACATGACTTACCTGTGTGTGGCTTACCTGTGTGTGGGTTACCTACCTGGCTTACCTGTGTGTGGGTTACCTGTGTGTGGGTTACCTGTGTGTGGGTTACCTACCTGACTTACCTGTGTGTGGTTACCTACCTGACTTACCTGTGTGTGCTTACCTACATGGCTTACCTGTGTGTGGCTTACCTGTGTGTGGGTTACCTGTGTGTGGGTTACCTGTGTGTGGGTTACCTGTGTGTGGGTTACCTACCTGGCTTACCTGTGTGTGGGTTACCTACATGGCTTACCTGTGTGTGGTTACCTACCTGGCTTACCTGTGGTGGTTACCCTGTGCGTGGGTTACCTACATGGTTTACCTGTGTGTGGGTTACCTACCTGACTTCCTGTGTGTGGGTTACCTACATGACTTACCTGTGTGTGGGTTACCTACCTGACTTACCTGTGTGTGGGTTACCTACCTGACTTACCTGTGTGTGGGTTACCTACATGGCTTACCTGTGTGTGGGTTACCTGTGTGTGGGTTACCTACATGACTTACCTGTGTGTGGTTACCTACATGGCTTACCTGTGTGTGGGTTACCTGTGTGTGGTTACCTACATGACTTACCTTGTGTGGGTTACCTACCTGGCTTACCTGTGTGTGGCTTACCTGTGTGTGGGTTACCTGTGTGTGGCTTACCTACCTGACTTACCTGTGTGTGGGTTACCTGTGTGTGGGTTACCTACCTGACTTACCTGTGTGTGGGTTACCTACCTGGCTTACCTGTGTGTGGGTTACCTACATGGATTACCTGTGTGTGGTTACCTACCTGAATTACCTGTGTTGGGTTACGCTGTGTGTGTTACCTACCTGACTTACCTTGCGTGGTTACCTACCTGGCTTACCTGTGTGTGGGTTACCTACCTGACTTACCTGTGTGTGGGTTACCTGTGTGTGGGTTACCTACTGACTTACCTGTGTGTGGTTACCTACATGGCTTACTGTGTGGGGTTACTACCTGGCTTACCTGTGTGTGGCTTACCTGTGTGTGGCTTACCTGTGTGTGGGTTACCTACCTGACTTACCTGTGTGTGGGTTACCTACCTGACTTACCTGTGTGTGGGTTACCTACCTGACTTACCTGTGTGTGGGTTACCTACCTGACTTACCTGTGTGTGGGTTACCTGTGTGTGGGTTACCTACCTGACTTACCTGTGTGTGGGTTACCTGTGTGTGGCTTACCTACATGGCTTACCTGTGTGTGGCTTACCTACATGGCTTACCTGTGTGTGGGTTACCTGTGTGTGGGTACCTACCTGCTACCTGTGTGGGTTACCTACCTGGCTTACCTGTGTGTGGGTTACCTACATGGCTTACCTGTGTGTGGGTTACCTACCTGACTTACGCTGTGGCGTGGGGTTACCTACATGGCTTACCTGTGCGTGGGTTACCTACATGACTTACCTGTGTGTGGTTACCTACCTGGCTTACCTGTGTGTGACTTACCTACATGACTTACCTGTGTGTGGGTTACCTGTGTGTGGGTTACCTACCTGACTTCCTGTGTGTGGGTTACTGTGTGTGGTTACCTACATGACTTACCTGTGTGTGGGTTACCTACATGGCTTACCTGTGTGTGGGTTACCTACCTGACTTACCTGTGTGTGGTTACCTTAACTGC
>NW_014577081.1:805336-820336 GCF_000485595.1 Priapulus caudatus
GTCACTAGCGCCGCACCGTGTATATAGTGTGTGTGTGACGAACCGAGCGCGTGTGTGTAGGTGATTTTTTATTTAGAATTTGCGGAGAGCAGAGAAACGCTCATCACATTTGGTCTAATACATGTTTCTTCTCGCCTTATGTGTGTATACATGTGTGTGTGCGTGTGTGCGCTTGTGTAGATGGGATGCGGCTGATGACTAATTTCATGCGTTTGCTTGTTTCTGATAAGTGAGCGATTGGCGCGGGTGGGTGGGTGTATATGAGGGTGTAAATCGAGAGCGAGTGACACGGTAAAATGTGATTTGGCAGCGACCTACTTCTACGTAGAACGCTCGGTAATAGCGGCGGCAGCAGTGACGCGCGTGTCGTCGCTGTTCCGCAGTACTCGGTAGTTGCCGCCGCGTCTCGTGACGCACGCGCACGCGCAGTGCGGTTAACACATCTTGCTCTACTTTAATTTGCAGCAGCGCAACAGTACGAGACCGCTAATGCGTAATCGGCCGCGATAACTGTTGTACAGTTGGCAAACACCGACAGAAACCGTCAACAACACAACAACAACAACAACAACAACAACAACAACAGCAGCAGAATGTGGACGCTGACGCACCCCTGCGTCGTCTACTGCTTCGCCCTGCTGACGTTGGTCGCCGGCGCGAGGGTGAACACGGGCGACGACGGCATGGACTGCGCGAAAATGGTCGATAAAGATGGCGCCGAGATCGGAGTCGGTTGCCATGTGAACGTGACTCGCAGCATCGCCGACGTGCTGGGTGAGATCGGTCACGGCAGCGCCGTCGTCTCCATCTACTCGTGTCGTCAGCACGTCGCCTTCGACCCGGGCTTCGCTCGCGCCGTCGTGCACAGCGTCGAGGAGATGGTCATCAACAACTGTCCCGTCAGTCGGCTGCCGCGCATCTACTACACGGGGGTGCCACGGCTGCGCTGCGGTCTGAACACGCACGCCGCGCTGCGCGTGCTCAACCTGCGCAGCAACAACATCAGCGACGTCGCCGACTACGCGTTCTACGGGCTGAGCCAGCTCGAGGAGCTCTTCCTCGGCTACAACCGCATCACGCACCTGTCGGCGACGACGTTCCGCGGCGCGACGTCCCTGCGTCGCCTCGAGATCGCCTTCAACCGCATCGCTAGCGTCGACGCCGGCGCCATACCCGTCGTCTTCAGCGGGGACCTGGCGGCGCGCGTCGCGACGGGCGACACCCCGGCGCGCGCCTTCTGCTACTTGCCGGCTCTAGAGGACCTCTACCTCAACTACAACCGACTGACGGCGTTCTCGAACGACTCTCTCAAGGTCGTCGACTGGATGTCGGAGGTCGGGCCCGACCCGGGCGACGGCGGCGGATCCGCGGACCTCGCGCCGCGCCTCTTGCTGCTCAGCCTTCAGGGTAACGAGCTGAGTGACGTCGACGACCACACGTTTGCGGGACTCGACAACCTCGCGAAGCTGATGCTGGCCGAGAACAAGCTGCGGAGCGTGCGTGGCGCGATGCTCGCCGGACCGGCCGACCTGCGCATCGTCAGCCTGCAGGGCAACCTCGTCGACTACGTCGAGCCGACCGCCTTCGACGGCATGTTCCGGCGCGACGCGACGCACTACACGCTCAACCTCGCCGACAACCGCATCGACAACATCCATCCGGGAACCTTCCAGGCGCTGCGTCAGCTCGAGTACCTGCTGCTCGGCGGCAACGCCATCTCGCGGCTGCGCAGCGACGAGTTTGCGGGCACCGATGCGCTCGTGCAGCTCGACCTGGCGCGCAACCGGCTGCGAGCGCTGCCGGAGACGCTGCTCGACGGCAAGCAGCAGCTGCGCTTCTTCGCTCTCGACTCGAACGCTCTCACCGAGCTGCCGGTGTTCCTGCTGCGCGGCGCGCCCAACCTGTGGACGGCGCGGCTGAGCGGCAACAGGCTGGGTGGCGGCGGCGGTCTCCCGCCGGGTTTGTTCGACGTTCCGAACCTTCGCGCCATCGAGCTCGACTCGAACGCCATCGCCGACGTGCCGCCGAATCTGTTCCGCGACGTGCCCAACGTGCAGACGATCTCGCTCTACAACAACTCGCTGTCGTACATCGGCGCCGACAGCTTTCGCAACCTGCCGCGCCTCGAGTCGCTCAACGTGAGCGGCAACTCGCTGCGCGGCGTCGCGCCGGACGCCGTCGTCGGCGCGCCGTCGCTGCGCACGCTCGACCTCGAGGGAAACTCGCTGCGCTCCTTCTCCGAGCTGGCACGCAACATGTCGCAGCTGCTGCTGGCGGCGGAGCGGGACGGGGCGGGGCGCGAGGGGGGCGTCGAGCTCGATCTGCGCAACAACGCGATGCAGTGCGGCTGCCACGACGACATGCACGTCGTCTACGAGCTGATGCGGCGACGTCGCCTCGCCGTCGCCAGCATGCACTGCTACTTCTCGCACGACAACACCTTCTGGGAGGTGACCGCTGACAACCTGCTGAGCATCTTCGACCGATGCCCCGGCGTCGACCTGGGCGTCGGCGCCGCGCCGGCGACCAGCGCCGACGACGACGGCGCCACCTCGTGGGCGCTGTACGTCGGCGTCGGCGTCGGCGCGCTGCTGCTGATCGCGGCGGTCGTCGCCGCGCGGCACTGCAAGCGCCTGCAGGTGGCGTGCCACCGTCGCTACGGCGTGCGCATCATGCCGCGGCTGCAGGCGGCACCCAAGGGCAAGCCGTTCGACGTCTACGTCTGCTACAGCCGCAGCAACGAGCACTGGGTGATGCGCACCCTCGTGCCAACGCTCGAGCACCACGAGCCGCCCTACCGGCTCTGTCTGCACCACCGCGACTCGCCGGGCGGCGCCAGCTTCGCCGAGGCGGTGGCGACGAGCATCACGCGCAGCCGCTGCACGGTGCTCGTGCTCTCGGAGGACTTCATCAGCAGCGACTGGTGCCTGCTCGAGTTCGCGTCGGTGCACCAGGAGGCGCTGCGCTCGTCCGTCGTGCCGATCCTGCTCGAGGCGATCAGTGCGCAGTCTGTGAGCGCCGACATGAAGATGCTGCTGCGTAGCCGCCACCCGATACACGTCACCGACCCGCGCTTCTGGGATAAGCTCTACTACGCGCTGCCCGACCCCACCGCCGAGCAGAACCTGCCGCTGCAGTCGCCCGCGCACAAGTCGTACATGTAGGGTGCGCGCGTGCGTGCATGTATTCGTGAGTGTCCATTTCTGCGTGGGTGAGTGCGTGCGTGCGTGCGTGCGTGCGTGCGTGCGTGCGTGCGTGTGTGCGTGCCTGCCTGCCTGCATCCGTGCGTGGGTGCGTGCGTGCGTTGGTGTCTGCGTCCGTGAGTGTCTGCAAGCGTGCATGCGTCTACGTATTATTAGGGACTAAAGATTTGAAGTGTACATATTAGCAGCCTATGTAGTGAACTGTGTTTCCGTCTGGAAAACGGCCAATTGTAGCTGTTGTCGTGCGCACATGTATTCTCAATAGATTCCACGTCGGATTAAAAAAAAACTCCGTTCCGCACTAAAGGAAAGCGTGAATGCTTGTTGATCGCTCGTTGCGGCGGGAGAATTTATTTACTCTCGAGCTATAGGCTTTTTATGTATAATCTATCATAATAGTACGTGTTATGGGATGGATTACAATGCCTCCCGAGAAATAATCCCACAGCTGGCGACGCCATCTTTAATTACTTGTCTGTCAGACAACTGGCGCTGTGTGGATGTGTGCTACACGGGAGGGGATGAACTACTGAAACTTTAGGGCCACAAGCTTGGTCTATCGTATCAATATGTTGTTAAAATCTTCGATATCTAGCCGACGCATCTAGCTCTGTTCAGATCGAGATGAAGTTCTCTCTAGGTCACGCAGTGTAGCGTGTGTGCGTGTGTGTGCACGTTTGTTCTGTGTGTGTGTGTGTGTGTGTGTGTGTGTTTGTGCGTGCGTGCGTGCGTGCGTGCGTGCGTGCGTGGGTGTGCGTGCGTGCGTGCGTGGGTGTGCGTGCGTGTGTGTATGTATGTATGTGTGTGGGATTGACCAGATGACAGATTAGCGTGTGTAATAATCACTGACCCTACAGGTGGCAGCATGCACCGATGTAAGTAGTAGGCCGCGTTCACACGGTCATGGTTTGGCTCGAGCCAAATGGGCTAAATTTGGCCCGAGCCTGGTCCGACGTTTTTGATGGGACCAAATTGGCTCGTGCCAAATTGGCACGGCGCGAAAAACCGTCCGTGTGAACGCTCGGCTCGAGCCAAATCTGGCGCGGGCCTAATTAGGCTCGGGCCAAAAACTTCCGTGTGAACGCGCCTGTAGTCACCAGTATGTAGTAGTCAATAACCCTGCAGGTGGCAACACCAGTGCATGTAGTAGTCACTCAACCTGCAGGTGGCAGCACCAGCAGTTGCAGTACTCACTGAGCCTGCATGTGGCTGCAGTAGATTACTTTCTCCATGCTGTTATCTTGCTGTGATTTCTCTGCAGGCGCCGGTAGTCATTAGTAGGGACCACCATGATGTGAGTGGCACTGACAGTCCCTTCAGGGAAACATCAAACATCAGTGATGGATCCGCCTTCTGTGCAGGTCAATGAGGGTTAGGGTTAGGGTTAGAGTTGGTGTTAGTGTTAGTGTTAGAGTTACAGTTAGGGTTGGGAATAGGATTAGGGTTAGGAATACGATTAGGTTAGGCTTAGGGTTAGGTTAGGTTTAGGGTTACGGTTATGGTTAGGATAAGGTTTTGAGTTAGTGTGTTAGTGTTAGAAATAGTGTGAGTGTTAGAATTAGTGTTATTTTGTACAGTTAGGGTAAATGTTAGTGTTAGTGTTAGAGTTACAGTTAGGGTTGGGAATAGGATTAGGTTGGGGTTAGAATTGCATAGGGGTTAGTGCTAGAGTTAGGTCATGGTTATGGCTATGGTTAGGTTGTATTTTAGGCGAGATTTGGGTTAGGTTAGGTTTATGCTAATGAATAGGATGAGGGTATGCATACGGTTAACCCTGTACCTGCCATGTTGTGGTACAATTCTAAGTAAATATCAGGTTTGTGTGTCTGTGAATAATCCCCCTCTGAGCATCAGACGCATCGCACGTCAGACGAAGTCTTGTCTAATTATGTTTAGAAACTTATTTTAAAATAATTTTCCATACTGTGCAGACATGGCCGTGCAGAATGTGATTGGCGATTCGTTCCGTGGCGCCACCTGGGTTTCACTCCACAATGGCGGAGGTGTTGGATGGTAAGCTAAGCTTAATTGTATGATACTAAGACACATCTGTATAATAACGTTTGCGTAAGACACATTGCACATTACACATGCATTGTAAGAATTCGTATTTTGCCGCTGTTGCCGTGTGTGTCTCTCTATTCGGGTGAGGTGCTGACTATTAATGCATGTATGTTATTGCCGTGTGTGTCTCTTTAGGGGTGAGGTGGTGAACGGTGGATTTGGACTGGTGCTGGATGGATCACAGGATGCAGAGGAGAGGGCCAAGAGCATGCTGGGCTGGGACGTCTCCAACGGGGTATGTTACGGCTCTGCGTGCTGTCTCACGCACGGTGTCTCTCGGTTTTGTTGTGTAGGAGGGTAGGGTACTGAGTACTGTGGTGTGTAGGAGGGGAGGGTACTGAGTACTGTGGTGTGTAGGAGGGGAAGGTACTGAGTACTGTGGTGTGTGGGAGGGAGGAGGGTGCAGAGTACTGTGGTGTGTAGGAGGGAAGGTAGGGTACTGAGTACTGTGGTGTGTAGGAGGGGAGGGTACTGAGTACTGTGGTGTGTGGGAGGGAAGGTAGGGTACTGAGTACTGTGGTGTGTGGGAGGGGAGGGTACTGAGTACTGTGGTGTGTCGGAGGGGAAGGTACTGAGTACTGTGGTGTGTAGGAGGGAGGAGGGTGCAGAGTACTGTGGTGTGTAGGAGGGAGGAGGGTACTGAGTACTGTGGTGTGTAGGAGGGAGGAGGGTGCAGAGTACTGTGGTGTGTGGATCGTCCGCCAGGGGGCACTCTTGGATAATTAGATTTTAAAAAATCGCGCAGTGTGTGCGTGCATTCTGCTACAATGATGCAGCACTGCGTTAATCTCGTTGTTGATTGCCTCTCGAATAGATTGGAAATCTGCGAGTTTGCATGTCACACCGTGGCATTGCTGGTGATCGAACGACTTGACCCGCGCAATGCTGCTGCTACATGCGTTGCCGCAGGCTGGTGAGACAGGAGGCATGCACGCACACAGAGACCCTAGCTCTCGCTACAGTCATGCACCCCACCATAAACTCACTCCTTCCCTTCACCGGCTACACCGGCAACACTGCGTGAGCTTGCGCGTGCAGCGAAAGAAAATTCGCGCCTATTGTAGCTTTTATGGCGAAGGGTGGAGTCGGGGTGCATGTGAGGGGGAAAGAGGTGAGCGGAATGGAGTGTGAGGGGGTGTGGCTGAATTTGCAAGGGATGGGGTGAGCGGGATGGGGTTAGTTTTAGGGAAGGGGTGGGGTTGAGGGAGATGGGGGTGAGGGGGATGGGTGAGAGGGAGGGGGTTGGAGTGGGGAGGCGGGGTGAGAGGGACGGGGCGAGGGGCAAAAGTGGGGTAGTGCGTAGGGTAGATATTGGAACAGTTTATGGGGTAGGGGTGAGCAGGATCGGGTTAATGAGGTAGGAGCGCATCGACCTGATCTGGCCGCCATTTCGGTTCGTTCAGAGATGTTTAGTCGGGTTTTGTCGGCGTTTGCAGATGGGAGCCGATAGAGGTCGTAGCAAACGCAGTGACGATAACACTGTGACTCGATGAAGATTGAAATCGTCCTGACGGGCGCGAATGAATGAAACGCTGTGTTGATTTTTAAGAACGATAAAATTAGACAGTCACGACTAATGAAGGCAAGGCGTCAAGCGTCGTTTTCGGCGGGGTCAGTGGGAGTGGGTGGGGTGGGTGGTATTGTGTGGGGCGGTGGGGGTGTAGTGGGTGCGGTGGGTAGGGGCAAGGGATCGAATGCTTGGAAGGCTTGGCTTGGATGCTTTACGTAAAACAACATTGCGTGAGTGCGTGCGTCTATCCTCCCCGACTGCCTGAACTGCATGCCATAACCGCTAGGTTCCCTGTGAGGGAGTTATACGTCAATGAGGCAGAAACATGCCGGATAATTACGCGAGCGAGCGAGCGAGTAACGTATGCTGTTGGCGGTGAGTGGAGAATGGGCGGTTCTAGCTGCCTGCACGAGGGGCTTGCGTGCATCCATTATGTCGATTCCACGTTACATCGTTTTTTTCTCGATCTGCTTTGCATTTATCCCAGTTGCCATCCCCATCCTCGCTACCGCCGTCGTCAAGGCGACCCGGCGACGCCGCGTGCAAACGCGTCATTGCAGATGAATTAGTCAGTTTGCTAAATGGTGTATTTCTCTCCACCAGGTGGCGCGGCGCTGCTGGTCGGGCAACGAGCATGCGCGGGAGACGATCGTGCGGACGATGCAGAGCGACCCGCGTCTCAAGGTCACGCTGCCGCACAAGGTCAGCGACGGCGACATGCTGGCAGCAGCCTTCATCGTGTAGACAGACACCGGCACCCGCTGCCTGCCTGCCTGCCTGCCTGCCTGCCTGCCTGCCTGCCTGCCTGCCTGCCTGCCTGCCTGCCTGCCTGCCTGGCTCATCGCTGCACTGTCTGCGTGGGCTTACTGCGGTCACTCGTGTGCTCGTAGTAGTAGCTTGTGAGCTCTTGGTCTTCAAGCATCCGGCCGCGACACGCCACGTGGTGCGTGCCGTAGGTGTAACCACAGAGCTTTTCTATAAAATATAATGCTAAATAAATACGAAATCTATTTCCTACCAAAGTCTTAATGTTTCTCTACTCTCTTTCGCCTATTATTGCCGACAATATCCGGTAAATGCCGTGCAAATGCTCCTCTGCAACACACATGTACACTGCGCGCACGCTGCCGCACACTGACACATATATATATATATATAGAGACTTTCGATATGTCGGCAATAATAGGCGAAAGAGAGTAGAGAAACATTAAGACTTTGGTAGGAAATAGATTTCGTATTTATTTAGCATTATATTTTATTGAAACGCTCCAAGTGCCTGACACACACACACACACACACACACACACACGGTATTTGCGCTGCCGATGATCGTACGGTTGGTCAATTGTTATTCTATCCAACGTATTTCGGGAGTGAAGTGAAACCTTGTCTTCGCGTGTTGTTTAAGTGTGTGATAAATCACTCGCGGAGCGGGCGTGTATCCTCGCGTGCGGAGAGCGAGGCGGACAGGCACGCAGCTATAGCGGTAGATCCGCCGCCGGCCACTACCCGCCCGCCGCCGCCGCTGCCGCTCATCAAGGTTGCTCAGCGGCGACGATATCTAGCCGACGCATCTAGCTCTGTTCAGATCGAGATGAAGTTCTCTCTAGGTCACGCAGTGTAGCGTGTGTGCGTGTGTGTGCACGTTTGTTGTGTGTGTGTGTGTGTGTGTGTGTGTGCGTGCGTGCGTGCGTGCGTGCGTGCGTGCGTGCGTGCGAGTGAGTGTGCGAGTGAGTGTGGTGTGTATGTGTGTGTTTGCGTGTGTGCAAGCGTATTAGTGTGTGCGTGTGCATCGCCGCTGCCGATACCGAACAATTAACCCATTGCGTATATTCGTCAAGATTCGCGCCTATTGGGACAAAATATTCCACTCGTTAGTACTGTGTTGTGTAATAACTAGGTCTGTGAACACACGTGCAGCGGCAGCAGCATCAGCAGCCGCAGCATCAGCAGTAGTAACAGCAGCAGTAGCTTCAGCAGCATCAGCAACAGCAGCAACAACAACGACAGCAGCAGCAGCAACAACAAAAATAACAACAGCAGCAGCAGCAACAACAAAAATAACAACAGCAGCAGCAGCAACAACAAAAATAACAACAGCAGCAGCAGCAGCAGCAGATTCGTGCGTTCCTAACATGGCGGCACGCGTCAACATCAGGCGTTGCAACGTCGCAAGAGAAACCACCGACGGAGTCACCTGGTATAGACTTTCACCTGGAACTGTTGGCGGGCACTTCCTGCGCCACTCTCGCTTTCACGTTAAGTTGTTTATGATAGCAAAAGGACAGCTGGTCGATTTTTTCACGTTTACTGACGTGGGTTTGGGTGATTCCAATGTCGGTGGGCGGACGTACGTGTGCGCTACGCAAAATGTTTCTATTAACGATTAACGTGAGCATTCCATCCAAAATTACATAATATAGGTGTTAATTACGCCGTTAGAATCAATGATGATCAATTTGATGATGATTAATTATATATATGTGTATAAGATGATAAGTGTTTGCTGTTTATTTGAGTATGCGAGTCGAGGTATATACTAGTTGTTTTTTGTTGCTGTATATCTGAGAACTGTTTTGATAACATATAACATGTGAATTGAAATCTACTGGATAAATTATGTTTAAAAAATATACAATCGTCAGTAATAAAACATCAACGTGTTCGTTATGGTTTTTGTTTTTCCTTTGATGTATAGCTTACATACGAGGCAAGCAGACTTTGCATACCGGTGAGACCGGCGTTGTCAAAGATGTTTAGTGCTAAGATAAATAATCCTCTCGACAATCTTTGTCCTCGCACGCTGTCAAAAAAATCACACAGCTTCATCGTGACTGGCTGTGCATTGTCTCGGTTTTATCGCAGCGTTAGCTTTACTGTTGACGCGTGTAAGGACGCTGCTGAGAACCAGCCCCACGTTCGCCTTGACGCGGCCTGTGCACATACATCAACGCCCCCCACCCCACCAACCCACACACACACGCGCACGCACGATTGCACGTTCTCACACACGCACCCATACACGCAAACACACGCACACACTCGCACGATCGCACGCACGCTGTGGCATACCATGGTACGATGGAGAGAAGCATGTATCGGGCGAAACGAACACGACTCCCTTCTCAGAAGCTCAACGGATGATAAACTGTTTAAACTGGATATCGTAGATATAGGGCAATGTATATGGTATTTCATGTGTCTGTGTGCAGATGTGTGTGTGCGCGCGCGCGCGTGTGGGTTCATGTACACGTGTGTAGCTGTGCGTACATGAATTACGGTCTGTGTATGGTGTGTATTTCATTTTTCTAGTAAGTTGTTGTTCTCATCTTTTGTGGTTGTTGCTCTTATTGTTGTTTTCGTGTCTGTTGCTGTTGTTGTTGTTGTTTTTGTTGTTGTTGTAAAAAGCCCGTCACCGAGCATGCTGGTCATTGACGCTCATTCCTGGTTGACAAATTGACGCTCTCTGGCTGCCTACCAGTTTATACAAGCGCGTGATCATTCTGTTTTAAACTACACACATTTCAACAACGACAACGCTAACCTGGCAACGGGTCACGCCTTTTCGACAAATTGCTATCTGCTCGGATACAATGCGTGTGAAAATGCGTGTCAGTGATGTGTGTTGTTGCACAATGGCGCCCGCAGCCAAATGTGCGTTGTGGTGGTGAAGGTTCAGATAGTACTGCAAGATTAGCTGGCGTGACTTCTGTCTGTCTTCCATCTTAATTTCCTATCCTCTTCCCCCTCGCTCACTCGATCTCTTTCGCTCTCTTTCTTCCTCTCTACCTCTCTGCTTGTCTATCCGTCTGTCTGTCTTCCTGTCTGTCTGGCTGGCTGGCTGTCTGCCTCTTACTCCCTCTCTTTCTTCTGGCCTATCTTGTCCATTGCCTTCTCAATTTCCTTCCTCTGTCACTCTCGCGCTCTCGCATTCATTTTCCATCACTTTTCCTTTTATATTCAGTTCTTATCTTACCCGTCCGCTATTGCCACTGCTGTCAGGCCACACCTTGACACACAGAGCCGATATAATGTGACAGGCTATTTGCGGATAATAGAGGGCATGTATACGATTGACATCTTCCCCACCCCACGCTCACTCCTTCATATCTCACGTCCACATCTTCCTCGCCTATTCCACGCCCATCTCTTCCTCCATCATTTCGCATCCACCTCCCCCTCCCCCCACAGGACGCCCATCCTTCTCTTCATATCTCGCATTTGTCCTTCTTTCTGTTCGTTGTCGCTCCACTGACCGAAAGCCGGTGCGAGAACGTACGAAATTTAATGTTTTTTTCACTTGACGAAATTCTACTTTACCAGATAGATTGATTCGAAGGTTGTGCTAACATTGCAGCAGAAGGTATCAGCCCTGACCGAAAAATAACGAACGCACTCACTACATTCTCTCCATCGCTCTCTCGCGCGTTCTCTCTCTCTCTCTCTCTCTCTCTCTCTCTCTGCCTATTTCTCCTTCACCTTCCCTCTCTTGCTCTCTCTTCTCCTCTGTTACACCTTTCCCCAACTCTCTCCGTCTGCCCCCGCGTTACATTTCTCACACTAGCCGACACTGGCTTAGTGGTCGTGAATCATCGCGTTCAATCGCCGCCGTGTAAGCATTTAACTGCGGCCACGTGAACGGCAACCATAGAAATAATCAAGAGCTAATAAATACTGCTAACAAATAGCTAATAAAAGAGCTAATAAATAATATAGATAGACCTAATATAAAAGAGATAGGTTATCTATATTATTTCAAGTAGGTCTCAGGGTAGCCCGA
Organism: Priapulus caudatus; assembly: GCF_000485595.1. NCBI lineage: Eukaryota > Metazoa > Priapulida > Priapulimorpha > Priapulimorphida > Priapulidae > Priapulus > Priapulus caudatus. The sequence continues at coordinate 816,894 of NW_014577081.1, forward strand.
CCAGGCTGTGCGACGGATTGTCTATACAGTATTGTCTAAACGGATTGTCTATACGGTATTCTAACCCTAGCAATACCGTTTCTTGAATAATTCAACCGGGGATAAACAATTTTTACCGCGGTTGAAATAATTCAACCGAGGATAAAATATTTGTGTGTGTGTTGTGTGTGTGTGTGTGTGCGTGTGTGTGTGTGTGTGTGTGTGCGTGTGTGTGTGCGTGTGTGTGTGCGTGAGTGTGCGTGCGTGTGTATCACGTATTCGTGTACGCACACGAGTATATGCGCAAATGTATTGACTTGCGTTATAAATGACTGCTTATCCGCATGCTGTAGCCTAACTCGAACGAAGTGACATCGCCGGACAGAAAAGCGTTAGTTAACTTAACAGATAACTTGCACGATACCGGTACCTCTTCTGAATGAAGAGTACAAATCGAAAATAATTTTGTACAAGGGAGAGATAGTGATCCGCTAGGGGACGGCTTTGATTGGCTAATTTTCTCTTATTTATTTTATTGTTTATTATTTTTGGCTAATTTTGTTTTATTTTAGAGTTAAGGATAGGGTTAGGGTTAGGGTTAACTGATTTCTATATCCACAACTTATTTCTATATTCACTATCTCTCCCCTAAGACCTACTAAATAGAAAATGCCTCAACTTATATGGCCGGATATGTCTTACGAGGTGGGAAGGAAGGAAAGAGAAAGAGAAAGAAAGGATGAACGAAGGTGAAAAAGAGAGTCCGACAGTGATAGAGAGGAGGTGAAGAAGATAGATGCAGAGATAAAGAAAGAGAACGAGTGCGCGAGTGAAGGGAAGGGAGAGAGAGAGCGTGTATTCGTGCGCGCGTGCACGCACATCAATAACCATGCAGGCATCGATTAAAGACAACAGCTTTACAGTGGACTGCATTGCGTACTCCGCTCCTTTATTCCTCTCATACATACCGCTGAATGAAATTATCATACTCAATTCTCAACGAATCTTAAAAAAAGTACATACATCTCGAGAAATCCGCTGTTCGCAATCGATATGCTAAAGACGAATATAACACGCTGTGCGAGCAAGCAACTATAGCGGCTAGAGAGATATCATTACAATAGTATGCTTCATAAAGAGAGATATCATTACAATAGTATGCTTCATAAAGAGAGATATCTCTACAATAGTATGCTTCATGAGAAGAGATATCTCTATGATAGTATGCTTCATAAGGAGAGATATCTCTATGATAGTATGCTTCATAAGGAGAGATATCTCTACAATAGTACACTTTGCAAACTCAAGGTACAGGGTATGCACCAAGCGGCAAGCACCACGGCCGTGTAACACACGCAATTCCCCCCTTCATTCCCCCTCCCTCTATACTCAATCACCGAGAACTTCCTATTATCACCATTTCCTTTATCCTTATCTACCCCATTTACCACTTGGTGTTCCACTTTTCCCACCCATTCTTGCCACATTATACAGATTAGCCTAGTCTGGCCACTACAATACCAACGTGATAGACCGTATATATACAATATATATATATATATATATATATATATATATATATATATGTATACTTATTTCGCTCGAAGTTCTAACGCGCACAAGCATGCAGCGGTTTTATATTTACCATAGACAATAACACGGCAGCTTCAACGTTTTCGCTCAGAGCACCGCAGAACCTTTCATGCCACAGCGCCCACTACAGCCGTGCGCCGAGCACTGTTTACCTAGCTACGGCTATTAGCACATAGAAACGCGTGCCTAGCGATGATTTCCCGCGGGTGCCGTTCAAAGCCATGTTGATGAAGTACGTCACCGAGCGATGGCAGCGTGCGTCTGCGTTTGAGATGCTACGTCACAGGTGGCGCGCGAGTGCCACGCCGACGGCTGTGATTATAATCAATGAATATATAATCATCTGATATTATAAGCAATGAAGAGCGGCAGAGTGTAACTGGGATACTCGTGTGCAGATAACAGGAGAACAACAAAATTAGCCAAAAATAATAAAAATAAATAAGAGACAAAATTAGCCAAAAATAATAAAAATAAATAAGAGACAAAATTAGCCAATCAAAGCCGTCCCCTAGCGGATCACTATCTCTCCCTTGTGCAAAATTTTAGTATTTCTATGGCGGTAACTCGTGCCTCAGCGGCGCACACAGAAGTCGCCACGCATACTAACCCGCATGCACGCGTTCACTCACACGCACGCGCACGCACGCGTTCACTGACATGCATGCACGCGTTCACTCGCACGCACGCACACGCACGCATTCACGGACACGCATGCACGCGTTCACTCACACGCACGCGCACGCACGCATTCACTGACATGCATGCATGCACGCGTTCACTCACACGCACGCGCACGCGCACGCACGCGTTCACTGACATGCATGCACGCACGCATACGCTCACACATCCTGAACTCGACTGCGGCGATGTCACCTCGAGCGAGGTTTGGCCCGGCTGCTGGGGCGACCCTAGAGGTAGCATTAATACTAACACTGCGTTAACACACGCGTGCGTGCATCGTGTATAAAATAATACATCACGATACGAGTCGCGATATCGTAACATAATGACACTGACAACGTCCGTTCTAATACTGTGAATAATCGTCGCGCTGACAGCGCCACCTGTCATGCGGCGCAGATCTGACGTAAGCGCATGCATGCGTTATCAACGCGTTATAGATATTTGTATGTATACGTGTTATCAGGAATGTTATCAAGGTGTTATGGGATGTTCATATCGTCGTCACGATCAGCCGCGTGTTCCAGTAAGGAGCAGCAGATGCAGGCGATGATATATGTGTGATAGATGATTGTAGGCCACGCGATGAATATTAACATGGCTGCCGGGAAATGATCGACCCTGAGAGTGTGTATAAACTATTCCTCCTCAGTAGCCTTGTTGTTGAGCCTGGTGGTAGTGAGGGGGTGGACCGGCCACTTGTTGTAGCTCGTAGCGAAGAGACGAAATTTTGAAGACGGTTCTTCGTATAGGTGCTGTTTGTAGGTTTTGGTGATACTTTTAGCGGTACCACTCACCACACTGCTGTGCTGCATAGATTTTTCGTTTGATTGCCGATAGATTGTCATGGAAATTTGTGCGGGTTTGTCAGTGAAAGGCAAAAAAGCAGGAAATGTGTGCCTATCTATACATTTATAAATAAATAAATGATAAGTAAATAAATAAATAAATATATATATATATATAAACATTCACGGAACATAGACACTCAGACTCACGCACGTTCTTACGGATACGCACGCACGTTCTAACGGATACGCACGCACGTTCTAACGGATACGCACGCACGCGTACACACATACGCAAGCATGCAAACACGCCCTACGCACACACGCACGCACACCACACACACACAGACACTCACACACTCACACGAAGAAGAGGGTTAGAGCCGAGATGATGCCTGG
>NW_014577081.1:827965-852555 GCF_000485595.1 Priapulus caudatus
TTCCCTCTCTCCTCTCTCTTCATCTCTCTCTCTCTCTCTCTCTCTCTCTCTCTTCTCTCTCTCTACTTCTCTTCTCTCTCTCATGCCTTCTCTCTCCTCCTCTCTCTCTCTCTCTCTCTCTTTCTCTCTCTTCTCTCTCTCTCTTTCTCTTCTCTCTCTCTCTCTCTCTCTGCTCTTCTCTCTCTCTCTCCGCTCTCTCTCTCTCTCTCTCTCTACTCTTCTCTCTCTCTTCTCTCTCTCCTTTCTCTCTCTCTCTCTTCTCTCTGCTCTCTCTCACTGCTCTCTCTCTCTCTCTCACCCCCGTCCCCTCTCTCGCATTCTCTCTCTCTTCTGCTGCTCTCTCTCTCTTTCTCTCTCTCTCTCTTTCTTCCTCTTTCGCGCTCTCTCTCTCTCGTTCTCTTCTCTCTCTTTCTCCTGCTTCTCTTTCTCTCACTACTCTCTCCTGCTCTCCCTTTCCCCTTCTCTCGCTCTGCTCGCTTCTTCTCTGCTCTCTCTCTTCTCGCCTGCTCCTCTATCTCTCTCTCTTTCTCTTCTCTCTCTCTCTCTCTTCCTCTTTCGCACGCCTCTCTCTCTCTCTCTCTTCCTCTTTCGCGCGCTCTCTCTCTCTCTCCTTCTCTCTCTTTTCCTCTTTCGCGCTCTCTCTTTCTCTCTCTCAGCCTATGGTGACGCATCAACACACTGGCATTGAAAATACATTCGTATTATTTTCTAAGTGAACTAAGGTTTCTCGACGTGTGCTTAGCAGCGGAGAAAAAGCGAGAGTGAAAGCTGTGTAATGAAGTCTTAGTTGAGGACAGGAGGATGAGACGAAGAATGAGACGACAGTCGCGTGTAAGGTCTGTTTCGCATGTACATGCATCCCATACATTTACCCTAGGTTCGCCTGCGCGTGTGTTGAATGAGACTGTTGGGGATAGCATTCGTCTACGCTCTGTGATAGCCCGGGATCTTTGTGGATGCAATTGGACGGACGGGCCGGGCGGTGCGTATGTACAGCACACGTACCATGCATGCGTGTACGCGCGGGTACGAGCGCCCTGTTGCTCTGATTAGTGCTGGTGATGGTGATGCTGCTCTAAAGCTGATGATGATGATGCTGCCTTGATGGTGGTGGTGACCTGGTGGCTGTGATGAGGAGATGGGGGTGGACAGCCGGAGTGCATACAACAATGAGATGCATGACGAACAGCAAAACGCGAGCGAGCGAGAGAGTGCAGGCGTGTTATGCGTGTTATGCGTGTGTTCGCGTGTTATGCGTGTGTTCGCGTGTTATGCGTGTGTTCGCGTGTTTATCGTGTGTTATGCGTGGGTTCTTCGTGTTATTTCGTGTGTTTCGCGTGTTCATGCGTGTGTTCGCGTGTTATGTGTGTTATGCAGTCGTGTTCGCGTGGTTTATGCGTGTCGTTGGTCGCGATGTTGATGCGTGTTGTTCGCTTGTTATGGTGTCGTTCGCGTGTTATGGTGTGTTTCGCGTGTTCAATTGCGTGTTGTTCGCGTCGTTCGCGTGTCATGCGTGTTATGCGTGTGTTCGGTGTTATGGGTGTGACTTCGACGTATCTGGCGTGATTATGGCGGTGTGTCGCGGTGTTATGCGTGTGTTCGCGTGTTATGCGTGTTATGCGTGTGTTCGCGTGTTATGCGTGTGTTCGCGTGTTATGCGCGTGTGTTCGCGTGTTTATGGCGTGCTGTTCGCGTGTTATGGTGTTATGGTGTGTGTTTCGCGGTGTTATTGCGTGTTATGTATTCGTTTCGCGTGTTATGCGCTGTTGGTGTTCGCGTGTGTTCGCGCTGTTATGTGTTTGTGTGTTCGCGTGTTATGCGTGTTATGTGTGTTCGCGTGTTATGCGTGTTATGCGTGTTATGCGTGTGTTCGCGTGTTATGCGTGTGTTCGCGTGTTATGCGTATTTAATGCGTGCTTATGCGTGTCCTATGGCGTGTGTCGCCGATGTTATGGCTGTGTGTTCGCCCTGTGCTTATGCGTGTCGCTATGCGTGTGTTCACGTTTATGCGTGCTGTTTCCGCGTGTTATGCAGTGTGTTCGCGCTGTTATGCGTGTTATGTGTGTTCGCGTGTTATGCGTGTGTTCGCGAGCGTGTGAATTAATGCCGATGTTCTCCTGTTATCTGCACACGTGTATCCCAGTTACACTCTGCCCCGCTCTTCATTTGCCTTATAATATTCAGATGATTATATATTCATTGATTATAATCACAGCCGTCGGCGTGGCACTCCGCGCCGCCACCTTGTGACGTCAGTCCTCTCAAACGCAGACGCACGCTGCCATCGCTCTGGCTGACGTACTTCATCAACATGGCTTTTGACGCGCACCCGCGGGAAATCATCGTAGGCCACGGCGTTTCTATGTGCTTAGCCGTAGTAGGTAACAGTGCTCGGCGCCCACGGCTGTAGTGGAGCCGCTGTTGGCATGAAAGGTCTCTGCGGTTGCTCTGAGCTGAAATACGTTGAAGCTGCCGTGTTATCTGTCTATGGTAATTATAAAACCGCCTGATGCTTGCTGCGCGTTAGAAGTCGAGCGAATAAGTATACCTATATTATATATATTATCATATTATATATTATATATTATATATAATATATATATATATTGTATATATACTGTCTATACGTTTGGCTATGTAGTGGCCAGATCTAGGCTAATCTTGTATAATGTGGCAAGAATGGTGGGAAAAGTGGAACACCATAGTGGTAATGGGTAGATAAGGATAAAGGAAATGGTGCCATAGTGTCGGAAGTTCTCGGTGATTGAGTATAGAGGGAGGGGGATGAAGGGGGGGATTGGCGTGTGTTACACCGGCGCGTGGTCGCCTTTGCCGCTTGCGTGATAACCTGTACCTGAGTTGCAAAGTGTACTATTGTAGAGAATATCTCTCCTTATGAAGCATTACTATCATAGAGATATCTCTCCTTTATGAAGCATACTATCATAGAGATATCTCTCCTTATGAAGCATTATATTCATAGAGATATCTCTCTTAGAAGCATACTATCATAGAGATATCTCTCCTTATGAAGCAATACTTCATAGAGTATATCTCTCCTTAATGAAAGCATCTATTCATAGAGATATCTTCCTATAGCCATCTATCATAGAGATATTTCTCTTACTCTATAAGCATACTAATTGTGAGATATTTCTTTATGAAGCATACTAATTGTAATGATAATCTCTCTTTTATGAGAGCCATACTATGTAATGATATCTCTCTTAGCCGCCTATAGTTGCTTGCTCGCCACAGCGTGTTATATTCGTCCTTAGCATATCGATGCGAACAGCGGATTTTCTCGAGCATGTATGTACTTTTTTTAGAATTCGTTGATGAGAATTGCGTTATGATAATTTCTTCAGCGCCGTATGTATGAGAGGAATAAGAGCGGAGTACGCAATTGCAGTCCACTGCTAAAGCTGTGTCTTAATCGATGCCTGCATGCGTTATTGATGTGCCGTTGCACGCTGCGCCACGAATACACGCTCTCTCTCTCTACCTTCTTCATCGCTTTCACTCCTGTTCTCTTTCTTTATCTCTGACATCTATCTATCTTCACCTCTTCTCTGCTTTTTTCTCTCCTCCTCCTTCTCTCCTTTCCTTCTCCCGTTCTCTTCTCTTTTCTCTCTTCTTCTCCCCTCTACTTTCCTCCTCCTCTCTCTCTTTCTCTAATCTCCCTCTTCTCTCCTCTCTCTCCTCTTTCCTCCTCCTTCCTCCCTTCTACTTCCCTCCTCCTTCTTCTTCTCTATTTCACTGTTCGGAACTCTTTTTCTCACTTCGTTTCATCCTTTCTTTTCTCTTTCTTTCTCCTTCCTTCCCACCTCGTAAGACATATCCGGCCATATAAGTTGAGGCATTTTCTATTTAGTAGGTTCTGTAGGGGAGAGATAGTTGAGCTATAGAATAGCTTGTGGATAATTAGAAATCACGTTAACCCTAACACCGTATAACCCTTCTTTAAACTCTAAATAAACACAGAAATTTAGCAAAAATATAAACAATAAAATAATATAAAGCGAGAAATTAGCCAATCAAAGCCCGTCCCCTAGTGCCGATCACTTCCTCCCTTGTACAAAAATTTCTTTTTATTGCTACTCTTCATTCAGAAGAAGTGTACCATGGTATCGTGCAACGTTATCTGTTAGCTATAACTAACGCTTTTTCTGTCCGGCGATGTCACTTTCGTTCGAGCTTAGGCACAGCATCGGATACGCAGTCATTTATACGCAAGTTCACATACATTTGCGCAATATACTTTTCGTCTGCGTAACACGAAATATACGTGATACACACGGCACCACCTCACTCACGCACCACACACGCACACACACACCGCCATCACACACCACACCACACACCCAAAAACACAACAACACACACAAATATTTTTATCCTCGGTTGAATTATTTCAACCGCGGTAAATTGTTTATCCCGGCTGTTGAAATTATTTTATACCACACATCACAACACAACACACTCTCTGCACGCCGCACACACACACACAACACACACACACACACACACCACACAACACACACACAAACACCACACACACACACACACACACCACACACACATACACACACACACACATCACACGCACACGCACAACACACACACTACACACAACACACACACACCACACACACACACATGCACACACACACACCTGGCAAGACACCACAACACACACAAACACAACACACACACAAACCACACACACACACAGCACATACACCACACCAACACACGGCACCACATACACACAGCCATACACACAACACCAGCACACACACACACACAACACATACACCCACGCACCAACACACTACAAGCACACACCACACACACACACATACACACACACAGAACACACACAGCACACATCACACACACACACACACACACACCACACCACACATCGTCCGATTTACGCGAGATTAGGGATATCAGATGTTTTTTTTAGAAATATCGCGCTATGTATTTGTAGGTTGAATTTACAGATTTAATAACAATAATCAATATAATAATAAACAACTTACGGTTCCTCATGCCGACTTTCATCTGCGGTGTCAAGGGGCGCAGTGAATAAAAGTATTCACTTGATTCCTACCCCTCTCGCGCGATAGTATCGCCACGACCAGTCAGCATGGAAAACTTTTGCAGCGTTAACATATGGCCGTAATATTCAGCCGAAACTTTTTCACTCGCGAGACACAAAATGGGAATTTACGCTATAATACACTGCGAACGCGTGCGTGTACCATTAACCCCCGCGTGGTGCGCGCCCGGTCGGTGATTGCTGTATCTGTGTTTGTGTGACAAGTAAAAACGCGTATTATAGAGCGTATAAGCTCATATTTTGTGTTTTGGCGGGGATGAAAAGTTGAGGCCTGAAAACCGGCCCCCATTTTGCTGCGGCTAACTTTATCACAGTGCACTGATGCCAGTGGGGGCGATACGGCGATACTTATCCGCCGATAACGGGGGCAGGGAAATACTGAGGGGGAAGGGAGTTAGATGGGGGGAGCGAAGGAACGAGGAGATGAAGGAGAGAGGGCGGAGGGACGGGAGAATGCAGACGTGAAGATGTGCGCCACGCGCATGCGCAAGTACCACGCCGCAGGAGAAGCGACGTACGGTACCAAACGGCACCACACAGGCACGGGATACAATATTCCATCTATTATAGTTACTATTCGCCGACTTTCCCCGCTGACCCTCTCCACCTCTTCGTGGAGAGAGGAAAAGAGAGAGAGAGAGAGAGAGAGAGAGAGAGACCAAAAGCAAGGCAACGGGAAACTAATGAACGTAATCCGCAACGAATGTTGCCGTCGTACACTTCTAGCGCAGACGCAAAAGCAAGTCCCTCGCACATACATTCAACGAGCAATCTATCTATCATGGCGCTAGTAATTTATATATAAATTGGCTCGAGACCGGCGCGCAGCCTAACGATGTTCACTTGTTACGTAAAACCATTACGTCCGAGGCTGGACGTTCGAGAGAATGAGAATCCTGAGCGACGAACATCGCTCGTCTCCCACACAACCAATAATGACACGTGATGCTTGGCTGTTCCCGTCTGCACCGCTACTCCCCGCCGGCTGTCACGGCAGCCTGCTGCACCCACGAGAACCAGCGATTCTCAAACTTCTGCTGGAAGGCGTACCGCTGTGCTTCCGTGCCGCTCACGTGCAGGCAGTCGTCACCCTTCTCTAATCCCATTTCTTGCTCAATAATCTGCAACAAAGGAGAAATAACATACAGGCCCACAATCCCTCCATCTGAAACCAATGGGGCCAAGCGCATTTCAGAATGCGGAATTTCATTTTAAATTTCAGAATGGTAGCACGTTTACTGAGACTCTTAGAAGTATCTGCAGCACTTTTTTGACGTTTTCATGGTAAACCTAAACTTAAAATCACAAAAAAACACATACGGCACACGCGCGACATCTCGCACTCGCTTGGGTCAAGCGTCAGCTCATGCCTAAGCTCTAGGTCACGTCGTGGTCACGAGTCACTCGAGTCACGATGGACCAGCGATTAAACATTCGGTTTACAGAGCTTTTCGCGCGCGCGCGCGTCTCGTGATGACTCACCGCGGCCGCGATGCCAATGAACTGCTTGCTGACAGTGAGACGGCTGATTTGCAGCGCCACCTGTTCTTGCATCGCCTCGTGCCGCCCATGCGCGAACGACTCCGCTGCCGGCACGCAACTCCTCAGCAGCACCCTGCGGCACAAAACGACAAGTGAACGCCACGCGCGTTGCCACGGCGACCGCGGACGGGGTCATCCGATGGTCCGCTGCGTTGACGAGGGGCGTGGGATTCGGGCGGCTGAAGGGCCGAATCGCGAGGAGGAATCGCAATTCGAGCATGACATCGCAACACGTCGTTAGAAGGAGGTGCTCTCAAACGATACAAGCAAACAGGCGTGGTTGCTCACAACGATACATTAATCCTTGGATTTAAGTGAAGGCAACTTGTACACAGCACGGAAAAACATACCTAGCCACCTGAAATGATTGACAGGCAGGTCTGGCTAATCAACTTGGCCATTATCTAACTTGATCATTGACTAGCAACAGTATTTTAGGAAGCACTGTTATCTCTCTCCGATGGGTACAGGTGTGATGCGTTTGACACTAACCTGGCACGCAGCAGACAAGCACACACTAGCAGATCTTTTGCCTGCAGCAGTTGCTTAGCTAGCTCCAGCTCATCACTGTAGTCATCATCAACATCAACGTCATCATCATCACCGCTGTTTTTGTCGCTGTTCTTCTCATTCTCCAGTTCCACGCGGTTCGTCTCCTTAACAAAAGGCGTAATAACTAAAAGCTAGTCTATTGGCAGAGCAATAGAGAGCATTTCCCCAAGATTTGGGTCTACCTTCACGAACCGTTCAGAATGTCACGTGAGCTCATGGTGACTTTTAAAACCGATCATTAGATTTTTTGTGGCGCAATGGTCATTTACAATGTTTAAATTGGCGACAGCAAGTCGCGCATTGAACAGAGGCTGCCAGGTTCTGACAAGCACACTCGGCCACACTGTGGAAGGTCAATGAAAAACTGCAATGGGCAACAAACGTGTGGCAACCTATGCACGTGCAACTACCGGTTGCTGCTCACTCACCACTTTGTTGTCCACCTGGTTGATGGTGGTCTCCGTGGCAACCGTCTCCGCGGGAACCGTGATGTCGGAACCGGTCTCATTGACGGGGGACGTCTCACACGAGGCGTATCCAGACTCGAGACCCGTGGTGACCACCTTGTCGACCCCGTCTAAGCTCTTCACCTGCTTGTCCAAGATACTCGCGACATCTTTGATTCTGCATGAGTATCAACAGCAAATAGATTAGCGGAGAGCCATCTGCGTGTGGCCACGTCGGCACTTTATGACGCGATTAGCAGCAAAACGATCTTAGAGAACATCTTAGAGAAAATCGTGCGAGTAAATCTTGGGGAACACTTTAGAAAAAATCGTAGAAAATATATTAGAGAGATTCTTGCAGAATAAAATAGAAAAGAACATAAGGGAAATTTCAGAGAAAAAAATCTTGGAGAAGATCCTTCGCACATGCCCCGATATTTTATCCCATCTCCCCAGTCGTCATCTGTTTGCCTGTAGGCAGCTATGGTTCGCACACCAGCTTCAAACATTGTTTCGCATTTCATTGAGCATTTGGTATGCAAATAAGCGAGATAGCCAGTAGGCATGGCCTCTGCATCATATTTATACGTCAGCTGTAGCAATATTTAGGACCGGCAAGCCGGTCTCTCGCCGGAAAATTCATTCCTCGAAAATCAATATGGCATAGCCTTGGCATTCGCCACTCCCTTTCTGGTGCTCTTGTCACGCGAATTGCTTTCGACTTACGCGCATCTACCCATATAATATTACCGACGAATCAATACAGTTTTGAGAAGAGAAGAATCGTTTGAGTCTCTTCTGACAAAACTAAAGTCATAAGAATCGATGAGATCACTGTGAGACGAAACTCGTCGCTAATTGCTAACACTTGGTGTCCAGAGGAATTACACATTCACACATCCCTCCCCTGAAGAGCTAATCCGGGTGTTTTCACAATGTAGCTTGCACATTATTAATTTAATTAATTATTAATTAATTAATTTAATTAGTGCTTGCACTAACACCTACCTATCTAAAGTATCCCTAACGAATCAACAAACCATTTTCGTGAAAAACCCTTGGGCTAAGTAATGTTGTTGTTGTTGTTTTCGGTTTCTTTATTTTATACTGGACTTAAGGGTTTGGATCCACATCAGTAGAAACCCACTCCAGGAATCTGGCTCGGTCCAGTTTTGGCAGCTCTCACGCTTGCTCTCCATGTGACCCAATCCAAGAAGTCTACAGCGGAGAGATTCCACTGTTCCCTATCCTTCTTCACAACCTCCTTCCAAGACATCTTCGGCCTCCCACGTCTCCTTACACCAACAACTCGAACTTCACCCACTGTCTTGATGGCACCGGTGGAGCGCTGAACATGGCCATACCAGCGGAGTCTTCTCTCACGTAATAAGACATCAAGGTCCAAGATACCCAGTCTGCCCAGCAGCTCGTTTGAAGGGGCCAAATCCTCGATTGTGACATTGCGATCCATCTGATCATTGCCCTGTCATTACGCCGGAGGCGTTGCAAGTCAACAGATTTCACTGCCCATGCATGTCTCTCTCCCGTGCAGCATGGCGCTACGGACACAGGTGCCATACACATGACCACGAGTCCTGAGGGACAGATGTCGAGATTATTTAAATGCAACAGGCGCCCCCTGGCGGTGGGCACACTCACCTCAGCTCGCTCAGCGAGGCGATCTCGAAATCTTGCAGACACCTTAGCGTCGCGGATTCCTTCTCAGAGATTGTCACCTCACCCATCTCGGTGGCGTACAGTTGCTCATGCATCCACGCCAGCTTGATCCAGAATTCGGGGCTGTTAGGGTAGAGTGCCACGCACTGCTGCACCACGAATAGGCAGTCTGAAACAAGGGGCAGTCTGAAACAAGGGGCAGTTTGAAACGACATGCAATCTGAAACAACAGGCAGTCTGAAACAAGGGGCAGTCTGAAACGACTGGCAGTCTGAAACAAGGGGCAGTCTGAAACAAGGGGCAGTTTGAAACGACAGGCAGTCTGAAACAACAGGCAGTCTGAAACGACAGGCAGTCTGAAACAAGGAGCAGTCTGAAACAAGGGGCAGTTTGAAACGACAGGCAGTCTGAAACAACAGGCAGTCTGAAACAACAGGCGCTTAGAGGTGACAGACAGCAGTGTGATGACCGATTCTCTCTGCGACCATGATGTGCATACCTTCGTAATTCTGCAGAGCCTGCTGCACTTTGAAGAGTAGTGTGAGGGAGGCGAGCTTCTGATCTGCACCTTTTGCCTCGTCCACCTAAGAAAGAACACAGACAAGCAGGTCATTTACGTGTGATTAAATTGACTACGTCACGAATTTTCTATGGTGCATATTTGTAAAAATTTTGTTGCAATTTTTTTACATTAAAAGTAAGTACTAACGAGACTAAAATATGTATCCTCAAATTCTTAGCTGATAAGATTGTTTCTCAACTAGTTAAAAATCCAAAAACCTCGGCAATTTGATATATTGATCACGACATTAAATGCTTGCTATGGGCTATGTATGAGTAACGAGTGTTTGTTCACATCGAACGGAATCACAAACTAGGAAGTATAATACAGCAATTTTACCATGAAAAGCAAACAGAATCACTTACATTTTGTGAAAAAGTGTATATATTTTTTTTACTTTTCCGATTTATCGTGATGTAATCATTTTAACACCTAACAATCTTTACGGTTCCTTAATTCAAGTTTCACTCAGTACAGGTGACAAGCCTGTGTTATACACTTTGTTCATTAAACGTCCAGGCATGTTCATGCAGCTGTAGATACGGACGTGTACACACCAACTCGTTACATATCTGCAGAGCTGAGGGTAACTCCATCCTGAGAGCCAGCCTACAACGCACGGCTCCCTCCATCATGTCTCTGCGCGGCACGTTATGAGATGCTGGTGCTATCTCCAGACCACGCTCATAAGCTTCCAGTGCACTCGCATACTTTCCCTTTCAAGAGAAAAAATGCATTGACTCAACTCGGACCAGAGCTATGAGGTCTGAGCTAGATTGATTGCTTTGTGAAGTGGCTTGAGATTAATTTCCATAAATTTTACATTACGCATAAAAGACAAGTGTCTGTATTTTGAATTTCATTTATATTTGACTTTGGGCGCAGCATACATTGAAATACAATGAAGCAATTTTGTGCGACTGAAAAAAAAACGTCGACGTAACAATTGAGATTTCTGGCCCGTCAGTCATAGACAGAACAGCGAGGATTTTCTCATTCCAAAATGCCAAAAAATCTCTCCTCTAGTTTTAATAGCTCGAGCCAAGAGCTGTGTGCAACACACGTCAGATACACCAGTATTCACTAATACCGTCAACATGGGCGGATCCAGGAATTCTGGAAGGCAGGGGAATGCGTAACGGAATGGGAGCGGTGGTAGAGGGTACGCTTCCAGATTATTCTATACAGAAATATGGTTATAATCTATTATAGGGGGTCCAGGCTGTCAGGACCGCCCTTTCGTGAACGCAAAACAGATTTAGGGTACAGGAAATACCTCTCACAGCTTACATAGAATAACAACGCTTCAAAATAGTACATATATATCATTAAAATCCATCGAATTGTAACAGTATTCTATAAAAAAAAAAACTGGGGGAGGGACCACTGTTCCATTGTACTCTCAGCAGAATTCTCCCTTTCAGGATTCCTGGCTGGCATAGCCACACCCTCTGTAGCCGCCACCACTGCACAAATACTGAGTCCAGCCCGACCAGTCAATCAATTACAATCCGAGACGATGGCGACACAACGTACTGAAAGCAGCGGGGCCGATTCACAAAGCCGAAATATTTTGATCTGGATAGTATCGATCATATCTAGGCAGCAGTGGAAGCAGCAGACCACGGCCGCACATCGGCTGAGGCATCCGAGCGAGGAGAGGAAGCCACGAAGGTCGTGTGCGTGCGCGTACACACGATGCGCGGACTCCAGAGAAAGAGACGAGTTGCATTCACGTAACCTACATGGACATGCTTTTGTACAAGATAGGCTGCAAGTTTCCTTTTATAGGATGCGTACTGTAACGTTAACAAATACGAGTGGGGGAGGAGTGGGGGCAGAGGAGCGCATTTTCTAAAGATATCAAAGAACGATGCAATTTGTTTTATGTGAAGTGGTGGTTTGGATAGTCTCTACGGATCACAGTTGGATAGTCACTAGACACAGATCCTCTGCACTACCCCCATGTGGGCTCAATCAGCTTATGATTTAATGCCATAGATCTGAAATAGTTGGCGATGAGCTACTAGTTTCGACTTATGGTAGTCTTCTTCAGGCCCTCTTAACTTTGTAAAGCTGAAAAAAAACTGTCTAAAGTATATATGCAATTTGTTCATGGGAACTAGAGGGTACTGAATGTCCTCCGGGTAGCCTTCACAAAATAGGCTAGACTTCAAGGAAGTGAGACCTAACATTAAGCAATAAGGAAGAGCCGTTTAAAGAGTAAATTACTTCAGGATGTAGATTTTTGTGGGAGGGCACTTAGGGAACATAGCACCTTAAGAAAACGAGAGATGATTTCGGGAAGCACTCAACGTTGCATGGAACCTTGCTTTAGGAACAAATGAGAGCTTCAAGGTGAAAAAAGGTCAAACAGCAAAGAGGCTCTGTTACTTACTTAACTTGGGAAGTAGGAGAGGTCATGACCTGTGAGTAGTAGAGGTCATTACCTGTGAGTAGTAGAGGTCATTACCTGTGAGTAGTAGAGGTCATTACCTGTGAGTAGTAGAGGTCATTACCTGTGAGTAGTAGAGGTCGGCACGGTATCGGCAGGCCTGCAGCTGCTCCCGAGGATCTGACGACATTTTCTCTGTCAAGAACCACTGAAGATAAAAAACTACATGTTAGCCATCAATAGCTACACTTAAGCCCGGCGCACACGTGAGTTATTTTACTCAAGTAAAATGACGCATCAGTCAAATTACTCAACGAAAATCCGCCGCACACGTGAGTAAAATGATGCATGCATCAAATTACTCAACGAAAATCCGCCGCACACGTGAGTAAAATGACTCATGCGTCATTTTACTTGAGTAAAATAACTCACGTGTGCGCCGGGCATTACGTAAGAGCCAATGCAGACAATAAACTACATGGCAGCAATCAGATAATTTCACTTAACGTGCAATATATGGCAGTTACGCACGCAAGCACACAAACATGCACGAACACACCCACCCACACAAGCGCACCCCAGCACGCACGCGCGCATCAGTGTTGTAGGTCTCGAGGCCGGTCTTGAGACTGTTTTCCTTGGTCTCGGTCTCGGTCTTGGCCTCGGAGTGCAATGACTCAAACTCGGACTCGGACTCGAGCCCTCAGGACTCGAGGACTCGGGTCGAGGCCGGCTCAAGGCCACTACATACATAGTACACAACTGTACATATTGTAACACGCAGTTTACAAGCATTTAAAACTAAAACTCCTAGGTTTTCTAGATACACGGCCTAATCTTGTAACGTTTTCAATGGCTCGATTAAGATTCTTGTCCCTTTGGTTTGAATCTACTGTCGCTTCGTCCCTTTGCGCTTTTTCTACCACTTCTTTCTCTTCTTCTACCACTTCGAAGGTACTAGCACTCTTTCATTTGGTTCAACAAGCCGTGTCATTCTCGTAAAACACAAATGGATCCGTTACTTTGACACGTTTCGTATGACTCGTGTTTCTGTGTTTTCGGCTGACTATACACTTTCGAATGTCTACGATGCACTGTTGCAATTTTTTCCCTTTTTTCCCGATTTTTTCCCTTTTTCCGATTTTTCCCCTTTTTTTAATCAAAACTGGACTCGGACTCGGACTCGGGTGGTGTGGACTCGGACTCGGACTCGGGGGGTGCGGACTCGGACTCGGACTCGGACTCGGGGGGTGCGGACTCGACTACAACACTGGCGCGCATGCATTTCGTTAATCCGTGAGTGACTAACTGTAAACTCCGTTTGATGTCAATTACTAACAGCTTCCAGCACGCACAAAGTAAATCAGGCGGTGATTGTCGGTGCGAGCCGACGCCTTCTAAACGACAACGTGCTCCGTCGCACTGGCGACGAGCATTAAATCCACACACGCAACGCACGCACTACACACACACACACAACACACACACACACACCACACACACACACACACACACACACAACACACACACACACACAACACACACACACACACACACACACACACACACACACACACACACACACACACCACCACACACACACACACACACGCACACACGCACACACGCACACACGCACACACGCACACACGCACACACGCACATGCATGTACGCACGCAAGCATACACACAGGTGCGCACACACACACAGAAACACGCGAGCACGCACACACGCACGCACGCACGCACACACACACACACGCACGCACACCCAGTTACTTGTCTTCAATCTACTGAATTATTCCTTGTACAGATATACGCGTTACTACCTGTAATTTCGTAGTTTGAAGAGTGAGATGTATAATATGCTGGTACTGTATAAACAATACATGACAAGATGAACCCCTTTACCCCATTTTCTATGGCGTAGCAAATGACATAACCCATGTTGAAGGTATATGGCCGGCAGTAGCAGTAAAAGGTTAGTGAGGAGAATAATAGCGAGAAGTTATTAGCAAGGAGTATATTATTAGCGAGGAGTTATAAGGCTGCAGAGAAATAAACAAAAGCAACTCATCCCTACAAGTAGCGATCACATCACCGGAGCTCTATAGCTTTATTTGTACGGAGTAACACTGCTAAGTGCTTGCAACAGTAGACGAGAAAATGAAGCGAATTAAGCGGGAAACAGACTCGGTCGGTTGTGAAGCTGACGCTCATTCCTAATGAATCGCGTACCGTAACGTGCACAATGGCAGACCAATCCTCCTAACACTAGTGTCGTACTTGCAACGGAGTCAAATTCCAAGTTGATTAGCAGACGATACGTAACAACTGTCGACAATAGCTATAACCGTATTCTGTCAAATATTCACTATGCAAAAACATGAAACACGTTGTATCTGTATACAGACACACGCACGCACGCACGCACTCACACACACACACATGAACACACGCATACATATATACGTATACACGTATATACATATATTTATTTGCTAGTTGCTCTGAGTAGCTGAACGGAAGAAAAACACTACGACGCGCAAACGAATAGCTAGCTAGTCCGGCCCGGTTGCTGCAAACACTGCACCGATGTCTGTCGAAATAACAACACACAGTCAACTCCTACCCACCACTAGAGAAGCGACAAGTAACGAGCAAGCTAACTCACTTACCAATGGGAAGCAAAGAGACTCCGGCACACAGTCACACATGCAGGCTAATGAGTTCACGTAAACATATAGATGTAGACCGGGGTGAGGAATATGTAAATATGTGTGCGGGTACGTGTGTATTTATGTGTGTGTGTGTATGTGTATGTAGCTGCGTAGTAGAAGAGGAGACCTGGCAGAAAAGCAGGAGGCGTCTGCCAGGCGCAGTCGGCAAGAGAATGAGCAGCTTAAAATCAATACGCAGCCTCCAAACCTTGCCGCAAATACCAGTATAGAGGGATCGGGGTGTTGGCGGGTGGATGTGTGGTGGGGCTTCATGCATGCGTGCGAGCATGCGGGGGTGGGGGCGTGGTGGGAAGGTGGGCGCGCACGCACGTGCTTAAAAAATTCTATGTTTGCTGTCCCCTGACCCAAGATTTTTTTAATGGGTAGGTAGGTCTTTTTTGTGAGGCATAATAGTTATTTTAAGTCTGTCTTCATGTTTGCCACACATGCTTTGTGTTTTAGTCTTAACTATAAAAAATGTAAAAAAAAAAAAAAGGAACCCAAAATGTAAAAAAAAACTTTTGGGTCGCGGCTATTTACGTGGGTCGGTCGGAGGACAGCAAACATATAATTTTTTAAGGATGGCCTTATTATGCATTATTTAAATCAGCACATGCTGTACGTGCGTACGTGCGTGCGTTTGTGTGTGCGTGCGTGCGTGCGTGCGTGTGTATGTGTGTGTGTGTATGTGTGTGCGAGCATGCATGCGTCTGTTCGTGCGTGCCTAATACAGTACGTAACCAAGATCTGTAATCGTTGAGGGAGATCAATTGTTTGATGACAGTTGCAATCGACAGCACCACTATAACGTCAACAATTGTGGCATGGGTCAATCGTGGCATCGTCAATCTGGGGGTATGCAAAATGCAGACAACATGTCGTTTGTTATGTGTGCGAATGGTGCCTGATAACCTGTAACTTTCCTTATACGCACTGCATCCAATGACAGACCAATCACGTTAGATTACCGCTCCCACCCGTGACGTCGTGGTGAGTGAAATTCGACAGAAATTCGTCATCTGCTGAAATAGGATAAATGTGGCGCCAGGGTACTTTAACTAATGTGCTTTCGATTGCCCTTTTCGTCACAACCAAAGCGGAAAATGCCTCTACATTTGTTAACTAATCATCACATTTTTTACAATGGCACATTAATCTGATACGTGTCTACACTTATTTTATGAGCTCGGTGACATACTGTAAAGTTAAGGTTGTATAACTTGCAAGTCTTAGCAAGCCTTTTTTCAATTATTAGTTTCATTTTATTTGGAGCGATGTTTGTTGAGATAATAAAAAGAAGTTAACATGCATATTGGAAACACAATGCCAATACACCTTGTAAGTGTGGAATTCGTATAGTTTAGTATGTGCATTTACATTATCAGACACTAGATGGTGCTGCAGTATATAAGTGCTAACTCTAGAACCATAGATGTGACTTCTTCAGTAAACTAATGGTCAAATTCCCAAAATATACACACAGCCAGTTTCCAGATAGATAAGTGTCCCAAAAGATATCGATGCTTGCAGGATGCCCTGATATAACCACTGCATAGGAAGCAGTTTAGAGGATATCCCGGTGATAATCAATGTGGGGTCAAGCAGCATTTGGTCAAGTCAGGCTGCGTACCATATATGCACACAGCGGTACACCCCTATATATGCCTACACACCAACCCATCCATGAGAAAAATATATTTACATATATGTATTTTCTATGGTAATAGAGCATATAACTTTACAATGGTCATAGATCATTTCAAAATTTTCGTTTCACATGCCATAGAAAAATTGTATGTCGAAGTTAGAAATATACCTGTCAGATATTTTATTGCCGAGAAGAACTCGTACAAACTAGTTTTGAACCACTCTGGCAATACCTTGGGGACGAAGAAGAAACATCATTCTGGGTGATAGGTGTTGTAAACTAAATGTATTATTGGATTCAGGCATGGGAATGGATGATCTGAAAAAACTCTGAACACAGGATGCCGAAGGCATCCCAGCTCACCTTTAGGCAAGCTTGGGGGTTGGTGTGGAAGGGGGCCGCCCCCTTGCACGGGGAGGGGGGGTTAGGAGAGCCTCTCCCTAGAACATTTTTTAATTTAGAGGCTCTGAGATCGCATCTGATGACTTCTGGAAGTACAATTATTCACAATTTACAAAGGACAAAATACTTAATTTTTAAGGAGAAACTTTTCATATTGACCCATGCTTCTACCAGTGAGTGCGCGAAAAATAAATACCGGTTGTATCGAGAGCCAGTGTTCCTTAACTTTCTTTTAGCGAGACGAGACCGCTATTTCTTCTCGATTAATTAGCAGTGCAATTGCTTCGACTTTTGTTGGCGGGACACACATGGAGGTTCAATCCACCCTCCACCCACCCACATCTACTCCCCCCCCCCAATATCTCAACGGATTTGCACGCTTCTCAAAAATGACCCAGGTAATCGGCAAAAAACTGAAATCCGAGAATTCCGCCGATAAATTTCCATGAATGTGTTACACAGAGACGTTTATCAATTAGTTGGCTTAAATAATGTTGTAGACGATAACAGCAAGACGTTCTTTTACTCGCAGCAAAACGGTCTACAGCAGGTACGTTTAGAACCGGAAATGGTAACTTACCCCGGGTTCACACAACTTTGCACCCTGTGATTCAAGCTTCTGAAGTGGCGGCTTAACTTTTTCTTGTGCAAAAATGCCATCTTCAAAGCAAGCAAACTCCATCTGTACGTCTAGAAAGTGCAGTATTGGCTTCTAGCTATTTCACGTGTACCAGTCATTTTCCTAGAGAAGTAATCAATGTATATTGTCAGGCTTTATAGCATACTATTTCTTGTAGAGTAGCAGTTACCACTGATAAAGTACAATGTGCAAGTTTGACATATGTAGTGATATTATGTAAGTTAATGCAAAAAAACTTCTGCATTAGAACATATCACTGCATCATTTCATGAACTTCGATCATAAGCAAATTCCCATTGGTCAGCTAAAATTTAGCAATTCTAATTGCAAATACAGGTCCATTGTAAGTTACAGCAGTGCCAGTATGTAATAACTCAAAATGTTTATTATAACTGATAATTATTTTTCACAATATTTTAGAAGAAGCTACTGTTTCTATACACTTTTCCAACCTACCATGCATTACCAATAATAATAATAATAATAACTAACAGTGCTCGAAATAAGCGTTGTCCGGTTGTCCGAGACAACCAGAATTTGCGCCGGACAACCTAACCAGTCTGAGACATTGTCCGGTGGACAACCAAGAAAAATGTGACGAAAAACACTTTATTTATGTTTTTCTCAGGGGTTCTCGAAGAGCACTTATAGCCTGGCGGCCCGCCATTAATCTATGGTGTGGGAAAGCGACGCATACCAGCTGCTATTTCCAACACTGGTATATGTCAGGTTTTCTGATTTATGAGAGGTGAACTCTATTTGGAACCAGCAATTAAACCAGCAAGTTCACCCCTACATTTTGGTATTTTTATTCCATTATTATTTTGAATTTTCCGATGGCTTTGCCCATGCAAAACAAACAACAGTGTTTCAACACATTCATGTTGATCCGAAAGTTAAAAAAAAGAGAATTGTCGTAGTCAGAATGAAGGCTGAACATGTACTCAAAAGTGCCGCAAATACCATCTCCTGCGATCTACATTTTCAAAATTTTCTGGGGGAGGACCCCCATACCCCCCCGCTTGTTTTTCACACCCCTCCTTGGAATCCTAGATCTGCCACTGAACAATTACATATCTTGGGAGCAGAGAACAATGAACAAAAATGTCGCCTTTTCGCATGGCACCCAAAACAAAGATTGCAGAGAAGGTAGAGGAGCCGTAGGGTGTGGAGAGGGAGGCGGGGGAGCCATTAAAATATTAAGTCATCCACTATTTTGCGCAGTTCGCTGTTTTTGGCCCCCCTTGTTAAAAAATCCTGGCTACACCAGTGTTTTTGGGTGTTTTCTGACCATATTATTATGTGATTGAAAATAGGAGATTTGGGGATATTTTTTTGGGACAACCAGAAATTGTTGCGGACAACCCGATTTGATGCCTGGGTTGTCCGCAGGACAACCACATTTTTTTTCTCATTTCGAGCACTGACTAATAATAATAATATAACGTGGGGTGTGGAGTACGTTGGGGCTAAGAAGAGCATTTATGATTTAAAAGGTAATTTCGATCATATACAGCCTCATTAGTTGGTCTGGCGAGTGTGTCGAGCAACATACACTACCCAATTATTTTTTTATAAATAAAATGAGGTTACCTACATAAAATGCTCTAAACATGAGACCGTGAGACACTTAAATAGTGTGACATTAACGTACTAAGTGACTACCATACTGAGAGAACACTACAGCTCTGCGGAGCTCAGTTCAAGGATTCAAAGATAAACATGAACTGATTATACAGTTCACATCACCATACATCGTAGAGTGCCGTGCCCTCCACAGGCCAGAGCACGAAAACAATCGGCGGAAATGCAAGACCTGCCACACAGTCCTGATGTACGTTCTCAGACGAACATAACAAGAATATTACTATTAGTAATACTGAGTATTAGGGAGCTGTGGAGTTTATAGATTCTAGTACGAGGATATTCAGCATTATTTGCTGTTGATTGTAGACAAACTACAAGCTGTTACTGTGAATAGTGCGCCGTTTGAACCAAGCGGCAAACCAAGTAAGGCTAGTTTACTGTTTAGCACGTCCGGATTAGTTTAGCACATTATTATGCGGAAACACATTTGCGGGGTCCCAAACTATCCTGTTTGATTTACTCCTCCTGTGCTAAGAATCTTGCCCGATCTTGACAAGATAGCATGGGACGTGGACAACAAAAATAAGATTTGTATGAAATTAAAGATCATGTTATAACTAAATAGACACTTATTGAAACGAAAGCGATGTCCTGACATGAATATCTGTGCGATTAATAATACCACTGGCAGCAAGAACAAGCCCGCACGTACAACACACAGTGACACACGCGACCATTGACTACAAGTACAATCTACATATAACAACATTATATATAACAACGTTGTGCGATATAGATTAGATAGTCAATGGCCGCGTGTGTGCTGTACGTGCGGGGTTGTTCTTGCTGCCAGTGATTAATACATCCATTAAATAAATGATTAATACATTCAGGAGTTAATAAAGACAAATTACTGATACATTACTACTGTGTAGTGTGTTGTTGACATTTTTTGCTGTTCGTCGCCATATTTCATCCTGCAAATAGAGCCACCTTGCGGTAACGTTCGACATTATTAGGCCTGTACCGTAGTATTTGTACGCTCGCCCGAAACTTGACGCTCCTAAGTGCGCTTTCTACTCAGATTTCGATATAGTTTCTTTCTTGATTTCACCAGTTACAATGGGTTAGTACGCTTTTTTATTAAATTTAACTGAACTGACAACGGAAATGAAATATCATCAATGACTGGCTAACGTTAGTGCCGCTTAGAGTTTGAATTATCACATAGCTTCAATGAACGTAAACCGACCAGGCTCTCCGACTTTTACACGTCGTAGGATCTCGCCACGCGAGATGGGAACTTGTGGCTACAATGAACGCCGTTCAGTGTTACTTTATCATTAGCTCTAGTATTAGTAACTGGTAACTATAGCCCGCGTACGGTTGCCGCGTACGCGGGCTATAGTTACTAGAGCTACTTTGTCATGTGTCCATGATGTGACACAGTCCAATTTTGATAACGACGGGTTAATGAACTTAATTTGAACTTTGATGGTCACGGTCCCACGCCCACGGCCATGGCATAGATACTGATTTATGGTACTCGCTTACTGTATTATTGTATATAGTAGGTCTACTAGTAGCCACAAGTTCCCTTCTCGCTTAACACTACGTTGGCGATCCTATGACGGTCCTACGACGTGTAACAGTCGGAGAGCCTGGTCGGTTTAGCCTACCAGCGGCAGTTAATGTAAGCGGCTATAGTACTAGAGCTAGCCTACTAGTAGAGCTGAGAGGGTCTATGCCCCTCAGGTTACTGCCGGAACGTACTCTGGGTACGGTCCGGTATACCGGAACGTACCCTGGTACTATATCTAATATGTCGGACCGTACCTCGCCTACTCCACTAACGAGTCTAAGGAGTCGCCTACGCCTACTCCCTAACCCTAACCCTAACCATATCAGATAGTTACCAGGGTACGTTCCGGCATACCGGACCATACCCAGCTAGGGTACGTTCTGGCAGACTCGCAGCTAGGGCCTGCATACCTCCCAAATCCCATTGGTTGATACAAATCATGTGCCTGAAACTCCTGTTTTAATAATTCATTTTATGGTGCATTGTGACCCTAACCCTAACCCTAATTCTAACCCTAACCATAATCCTAACCCTAACCCTAACCCTAATCCTAACCCTAACACTACTTATAATTTAATTAAAAAAATTAACAATAATTGTATCAACCAATGGGAGTTGGGAGGTATGCAGGCCCTAGCTGCGAGTTTCTGGAAGTACCCTGGGGGACATAGACGTACCCTATAGTATAAGCACTAGTACATATCACGACTCTCGTGCAACTGCCACTTTCACTGTGTGCCAGTTCCAGTGGTGAGTGTATTTTTATAACAGAGTCGTTTAGTTACCGGGAGTGTAATATCTTGTATTTTCACTAGCGAGCCAGTGCTTTTTTTGACACATCATCATCACATGTCATCTTCAAAGGATTCCTTTAAGTTTGGCTTCTGTGTCTCTGTCATTCCGTAATGGAATTCTCTTCCTTCTTCTTTAGTTAGTTGCAAGCTTGAGGACCACTTCCTGAATAAAATAGGCTGGTGTGCTGGCATATCTGTGGTTGCTGTACAGCCTTTCCCGTGGGTGATACTCCATTAGGAGTGTTCCCAACTTTAATGTCATTAATGGTCATAATAACATATATATATACTAATTAGTATATAATAATTTATATATTATAAGTATTGGCATGTCAATATATTTTTGGTTAATGTATTATTAGGGTTAGGATTATCAATCATTAATCATTAATCATTATTGATATCAAAGTTGGGAACACTCCTAATGGAGCGTTAGCCTTTCCCGTGGCATAGCAAGTGGCATTATGGTGTATCAGGGCCACCTGTGACATAGGTCCATAAATGTGCATACATATTCAGTGTTAAAAAGCATCAAAGGTATACCTAGCTCTAGTACTATAGCCCGCTTACATTAACTGCCGCTGGCAGCGGCAGTTAATGTAAGCGGTCTATAGTACTAGAGCTAGGGATATACCCATGGGTAGAGCTAATTAATGGAGTCAATATCTTGTCAGGAACACAGTATAATAACGTTGTATGCGGAACATTATATTGTTGGCCAATTTGATTAAGGTAATTTAAAATATAAAGATAGCAGAGAAATTTATTTGGATTGAACGTTTTATGCTCAGTAAATCTCACCGTGTACGTACATTTCGGATCTGGCTGTATCCTGGTGAGATCGCAAGTATGAGCGAAACGATAGGCACTGGCATCAGATCAAGAATACGGGGATCAAAGATGACAGCTGAACAGGTGTCAGCGGATGGGGCCCGGCAGGTCTCTCCCACAGGAGCTAGCCCATTACAGCAGGTATATATACCTATCATCTTCCATCTTCCAACTTAACCAGTTATATTGAAAATTTGCACAAGATATACAATTACATAAAGTTCTACTTTTGTTTCAATATTTGTGCATGACATATTAGTTAATAAGTCTATCATGACACAATGTAACTTGTTATACTATAGACATTGACACATGTATAGTGTTGCCTGTCTGGTCTTTGAACATGGTTCGCACAGTTCTTGAAAAGTCTTTGAATTTGAGGCGAGTCCTTGAGAACTACTTGAATTTAGTAAATGTTGATTTTGTGCTTGAAAAGTCCTTGAATTTCATGAAAATGTCCTTGAATTTAGTAAATGTTGATTTTGTGCTTGAAAAGTCCTTGAATTTCATGACAATGTCCTTGAATTTTTAGAAAGAATCCTTGCCTGTAATAAAAAGAAATTCTGTACCATCAATAATGTGCAAACCTCAATAAAAATTGCGTTAAATGAGCTTAAAAAGCTATAGACACGATAGACAGTTAAATGATGATCACAAATTACAGTAAGTCAGTAAAATCAGTCAGTAAATCAAGGTATGTTGTAGAAGTGACAGTGTTTAGAAGGGTTTATTAATGTAATCCAGGTAAGTTTTAGAGGTGACAGTGATTAAGAATGGGGTTATTAAATTAATCCAGGTATGTTTTGTTCTGTGTATGAATTCCGATAAAATGTCTGATAAAATGTCCTTGAATTTCTGATAAAATGTTCTTGAAAAGACCTTGAAAGGTCTTTGAAAAAATGTTCAGTCCTCCTGTATGAACCATGTTGAATTCCTGTCCGTATCCCAGGAGCTTGTGGCACAATGTCCTGCTTGCCTGCACAACCTACCGTGACACATTGACTTACCTGCAGGTGCCATTAGGTCAGGAGCCATTAGCAGGTTCAACCAGCGTAAATGGAGTACCTGTAGACAATCAGATTACGTCGAATAGTGATCGGCAACCATTACTTTCAGGAGAATCTACAGGTGAGAGTAAGGTAGGTAGAGGTTCTTAAGCAATTGATACCCCCTGTATATAATGTTGAGTTGATGCTGTCGTCAGGGATTTCATCAAACGGAAGCTACTGTTGCCTGCATACACTGATGCTTCTACTAACTCTGACTACATATCAACTAGAGTGAGATATAGTGCACTTAGCAGCTAGCTATGTTAAAATTACCCACCTTCTCGATCTAAAGCTCCTCTTCTCATGTTATGTGTATTCAACATTTATTCGCAACTGGACAAATCTCAAACACTTAAAACAGGAAGATAAGGGCATAATAGATTTGTGTGCATGTTCATGCAGGAATCTGTAGTAGAACCAGAGAAGGAGGAAACCTCACTGATGATAGGACTTCAGGTTGTCATCCCCTTTCTAGTAGCTGGCTTTGGCATGGTGGGAGCTGGCATGGTGCTAGATATTGTACAGGTAGAGTAACTGTCGTGGTCTGCATCTAGGTACGCACGTAGGCGCATACCGGTGCATATACATATACATTGTTGGTTTGTACGTGAATGTTTTCAAAATGTGTTTAGTGTTCCATTTAATTTTGGATACTCAAATTAACTGTTAAGTAAGGCCTCTGAAAAATTGGTTTTGGTTTCACTGTCACATCTGGCCACCAAGAAATGTGAAAAAGACTGAAGATTTGGCGTGAGCAATGCTGTAATTGTTGTTATTATATAATAAAATTCGCTGTTTTATTTGTGTTTAGCATTGGAAAGTCTTCAGGGATGTATCAGAGATATTCATCCTTGTACCTTCTCTTCTGGGCTTGAAGGGGAACTTGGAGATGACGCTAGCTTCAAGAATGTCAACACAGGTGTGCAAAATTGTGTCGTTAATATATATATATATATATATATATATATATATATATATATATATATGGTCATGGTCATATATTAGTTTGTGGTTTAATGTCATTTAGGTTAGGGT
>NW_014577081.1:852565-855040 GCF_000485595.1 Priapulus caudatus
GTGAGGGGAGAGGTGGTGGGTGCATGTAGTTATAGTGAGGGGAGTGGTGGTGGGTGCATGTAATGAGTGAGGGGAGAGGTGGTGGGTGCATGTAGTTATAGTGAGGGGAGTGGTGGTGGGTGCATGTAATGAGTGAGGGGAGAGGTGGTGGGTGCATGTAGTTATAGTGAGGGGAGAGGTGATGGGTGCATGTAATGAGTGAGGGGAGAGGTGGTGGGTGCATGTAGTTATAGTGAGGGGAGTGGTTAGGGTTAGGATTAGATCGGTTGGTGGTCAGTTACATGTTCAGTTCATGGATACGTGTTCTGACAGGTTGGCAGGTAGGTGGGTATGTGTGGATATTTGTTTAGTGATCATATATGATCATATCAGGGACATGGTAAACATATTCCATAACTTCACTATTTTTTGAGTATGTATAGTGTGAACTGCATGATTGGCCATGTTGACAAGAGACTTTGTGTCTCTATGTGGGGTTTTCACTCATTACATGCCAGCAAGAATCTAAAAAGCTTTGTTATTTCATCAAGGAACTGATGACCAGATGTTGCTGAGAGTAATGCATGCAAACATAAACAGTCAGCGCTGAGAAATCTATCCCCGATGTTACGTCATTGTTTACTGTAATGGTGACCTTGATCCCACTCGATCTTATCTCTTTGCTATTCTATGTCTGGCTTGTACCCTTCTTCCACTCCTGCTATTCCCTTTATCTGGATCAATCCACAAATCAACAGTACCTGCTAACAAGAGTGCATTGACGTTTAATGTTAATTTTGTGAGATTTTTGTTGTCGTTCGCACTCACACGGCACAATAGCGTGTGCGCGTGGTGCCGTGGGTTTTTTATATAGAGGACGCGTTGCAGCTCGGCACCTCTTCAGTGAATCACGATAGATGAATGTGTTAAATGATGATAACAGTAACGTGCTACCAGCCGTTATCGTAGTATGTGGTCGCTACACAGGTGCTCATCTTGCTCTACGTTGCCAACTGGATGGTGCACTACATGTGGCGAAAGAAGCTCGACCCGGACCACGCGGCCATCCCGTATCTGACCGCCATCGGTGACCTGGTCGGCACCGGTCTGCTAGCCTTCACGTTCCTACTGCTGTTTTGGAACAGAGACAACATGGACGCCGGCTACTTGTTGTGACCTGAGGGCCGTGAAGCGGGAGGCGGTGTACCGGTGAGCCACAAGATGCGACGCTGGCTAACTTACGTTGGAGACCGGGGCGTGAGGGGCGGGGTGTAGGTTGGAAGACAAGATATGGATAGCTGGCGGGTTAGCTTGTTGCCTGACCTGGGGCGTGAGGTCGGGGATGTAGGAGTGGCAGAACAAGCTGGACTGCGGGCTACTTGATTGTGACCTGGGCGTGAGGGGAGCGCAGGGCAAATGTATGTGGAGACAACTATGGACGCTAGGCTACTTGTTGTGACCTGGGCGTGGGGACGAGAGAGGGGCCCCGTGTAGGCTGGAGAGAACAATATGGACCGCTGGCTACTTGTTTTTAGACGCTGGGGCGGAGCGAGGAGAGGGGTGTAAGGTGGAGACAATATGGGAGCGCTGCTACTTGTTGTGACTGGGCGAGTGAGAAGGGTGTAGTTGGAGACAATATGGATGCTGGCCTACTGTGTGTGACCTGGGGCGGCGAGAGAGGGGGTCGCCTAGGTTGGAACGCCAATATGGACGCTGCGCTTACTTGATTTTACGCTGGCGGTGACGAGGAGAGGGGGTTGTAGGTGGCAGAACAAGATGGATGCCCTAGGGCTAACATTGTTGTGACCTGGGCGTGAGAGAGGGGCTGTAGGTGGAGACAAGATTGGATGCTGGCTACTATGTTGTTGACCTGGGGCGCGAGGAGAGGGGGTAGTAGGTGGCAGACAGATATGCAGCCGCTGGGCTAGTTGTTCGTGACCTGGGAGTGGACGGTGCTAGGTGGAGCCAATATGGACCCACCCTGCTACGATCTGTTGTGACCTGGGCTGGAGGAGAAGGGGTGTAGGTGGAGACCAATATGAGACGCTGGCCTAGCATTGTCTTTGACCTGGGCGGCGAGGAGAGGGGGTGGATAGGTGGAGACAATATGGACGCTGGCTACTTGTTGTGACCTGGGGCGCGAGGAGAGGGGGTGTAGGTGGAGACAATATGGACGCTGGCTACTTGTTGTGACCTGGGGCGCGAGGAGAGGGGGTGTAGGTGGAGACAATATGGACATGGCCGTCTGGCTCACGTTGGATCCAGGGAGTCGGGTACATACTAGATGTTACGTGGCGAAGTGTTTGTCTGTCGCATGCCATGTCATGTCGTTTGATGACCTGTGTCTGCAGCGTTCCTCCTGTTCATATCTGCTCACCGGCCAATTCATGTCTAATCGTTAGGTAATCACAAGAGCTAGGAAGCAGGTGGGATGTTCAGTGCTGGAAGAGAAGGAGGATGTGAGGATGTTCAGTGCTGGAAGAGAAGGAGGATGTG
>NW_014577081.1:856320-856942 GCF_000485595.1 Priapulus caudatus
ATATAAAGATAGAGAAGTAGAGAGAGGAGGCAAGCGGCCAGTAGGTGGGTGGGCTTGTGAGCGAACGGGGAGAGAGATCTTTCCCTAACGCCACCCAGCAAACTGAAGCATGTTCATGTGTCTGCGCAGGCGAACCTCGGCAACATAGAGCTGCGCAGCGAGCTGTGGAAGATGGCTTCCGGCAACATGGCGATCCTGCAGTGTCAGGCAACCGTCGTCGGCTTCCTGGCATCGATCGCCGCCATCGTGATGGGATGGATTCCCGACGGAAAGTTTGAGCTTCACGACGCGCTGCTGCTCTGTGCCGGATCCCTGACAACGGCCGCCATTGCCAGCGCCATCCTCGGTAAGAGGCAGTCGCGTGTGGTGCACATCGCCTGATTCCGTACCTACACCTAACTTCAGCAGATTCCGTACCTACACTTAACCTCAGCAGATTCCGCACCTACACCTAACCTCAGCAGATTCCGTACCTACACCTAACCTCAGCAGATTCCGTACCTACACCTAACCTCAGCAGATTCCGTACCTACACCTAACCTCAGCAGATTCCGTACCTACACCTAGCCTCAGCAGATTCCGTACATACCTGCCTACACCTAACCTCAGCAGATTTCGTACC
>NW_014577081.1:859906-863559 GCF_000485595.1 Priapulus caudatus
TCTAATTCGCCTCTAATCACTTGTAAATGCCGGTCAAATGTTCATCTGCAACACACAAGTACACCGCACGCCAGCTGCTGCACACTGACACATAACTATATATTTATGTGTCAGTGTGCAGCAGCTAGCGTGCGGCGGCCAGCATGTGACAGTGTGTTGCAGATGAGCATTTGGACGGCATTTACAGGAAATTGTCGGCAATAATAGGTGAAAGAGAGTAGAGAAACATTAAGGCTTTGGTAGTAAATAGATTTCGTATTTATTTACCATTATATTTTATTGAAACGCTCCAAGTGCCTGTGGCCTCGCACAGCCTGGTCGGGCTACACAACACGGCCATAGTACATTAGTAGGGCCTAAGACCACAGACACTTGCAACGTCTCAATGAAAAAAAAAGGTAAATAAAAATGTATTTACTACTAGTCTTAATGTTTCTCTACTCTATTTCGCCTAGGCTATTATTGCGATAATTACCCGTAAATGCCGGTCAAATGCTCATCTGCAACACACAAGTACACCGCACGCCCGCCCTGTGCACAAGCTCTCTTATTCATGTTGTTTGTGCACAGGGCGGGCGTGCGGCGTACTTGTGCAGATGGAGTCGTTGTCGTATCAGGTACTACAGATATGTACCCGAGGTAGCTCTAGTACTATAGCCCGCTTACATTAACTGCCGCTGGGCTATAGAACGACCCATGGGGCATGCGATGGACCAACTTATCCCCGATTATATCCGGCTATGAAACGTCTGTGGTAGGCAATTAATGCCTCTTATCCGAAGTGAATATGTCTTAAGTTATAGCCGCTACTAAAATTAAACCTCTAACTATCGTTGCAATGGTATACTTGCGGTATTTCTTGTGAACAATTCCGTACCTACACCTAACCTCAGCAGATTCCGTACCTACACTTAACCTCAGCACATTCCGTACCTACATGTAACCTCCTCCAATTACGTGCCTACGCCTGACCTCCTCCGATGCCGTACCTACATCTAACCTTGTGCGATTCTGACCCTGCTATAGTATGGATAGTATCAGCAGTAAATAACGACAAAGGAGTTTGACACGTATTGGATGCTGATTTCACTACATTTTGTCGTACGAGTTTGATGTTATTACCCCCCCCCCTTTCCTATTCACAGCAGTTCCCCATATTCACATTGACATTTGCGCCCAGGTGCTATCATGATATTCATCGTCGTGTTGTCACGGCGATGCAACATCAACCCCGACAACGTGGCGACACCCATCGCTGCGAGTCTAGGCGATCTCATCACGCTCTCTTTGCTCGCTAGCATTTGCACGGGAATCTACTCTGTGCAAGGTATTGCCAGCGCAATGGCACTCTCCTACATCAGGGCAAGCGTCTCTGTAGATGTAATCGACGATTTTAGTTGCCATCGTAACAGCTGTAAGACTAAACGTCAAATACATGACTCGGTATGCGACCGTTAGTGGGCTGTCCTGCTCAGCTCGTACTGTCATAAGCTTTGTTCCGCTAACCTTTTGTTTGCGCGTGAATTTGTTAAATAAATCCTGTTGCATTGTAATGTATAAAAGCGATATCAAAAGCTATTATCTCTATTGACAGACATGTGTCAATTAAGAATGATGTGTGTTAACATTCATTGAGATACTAATGATTTACTCATCTCGTTTGTCCATTACCCTTACCAGTTACACAGGTCTGGCTGGCACCTTTCATAATAGCACTGTTTCTGCTTCTGCTGCCTCTGTGGATCTACATTTCCCATCGGAACATCTACACAAAAGATGTGTTGTATAATGGATGGGTCCCAGTCATATCAGCCATGGTGATAAGTAGGTGAGAGTGGCAGCAGACTTTTTTGACAATATTTTTAATTAGGGTTAATCACATTGAATATATATATATTCTGGCCTACTAGTATATTATGTTAGACATTAGGTTATTCTGTTAGGTTATTGTGCTTGCTGAGCATGGTTTGCACATGTTCAGCGACCGCGATATTTCCATGTACATGAATCAGTACGAGATAGTTGATAGACATAATGCAGCTATAAAGTGAGATAACCAAGATTCACCAAGTCCACACTCTTCGCTTGTTACCTTCTCACTGTTGCACGTATTCTGTGCAGCCGATGTTAACTGTATGGTCATGTGTTGCAGTGTAGGAGGCTTGATACTGGATGCCACTGTGGTAGTATTCGATGGTCTGGCCGTATATCAACCCGTCATAAATGGTACTGTATGGAAACCATATTGTAAATGGACGCTCGTATACGGTTGTGCTCGTAAATTCTCGCAGTTAAGGCAGTCGTCATGGTTACTCGCTCTCATCACGTCGTCACGGTTACTTGCGGCACATCGCCACGGTTACTCGCGCGCGTCACATCGCATCGTCGTGGTTCATTGCAGGAGTTGGAGGCAACCTTGTCGCCGTGCAAGCGAGCAAGCTGTCAACGGCACTGCACAAGGTCAGCCAGCCAGGCGTCGTGCCAGTCGGCGTCTTCAGTGGCTGTCCGACGCCTCTCAGCACATTCTGTGTTAACGGTGAGCCATCTTTCGCTCTCGCTGCTTCCACCCTTTTCTGCATGTTTGACTTCTGCTGTTCCTTTTCCATGAACTTCGGAATTTTTCTCTCGGAGTTTTCAATCAGATTTTAGTTAGCGTCGTTGGATATGAGTCGATTCAATTCTATCATTCTCAGGTAATAGGAGTGGTTCCACTCTGCATAGTTGTAGTCTCATCTCATTATTGGTAGCGAAGTGCTAGTCTAATCATCACAAACAATGCGATTCCTCTCTATCCATTTAAAGATTATAAATACTGACAATGCTACGCATTTCCCGTTGAGTCTGTAAGAAATTTGTGTGGCTGAGCATAGTGAAGCGTAATTGTTAACTGCCCATGACATGATTGTTGTTCACCGCTGTTTATTGCTGAATGTTCTCATCCCACAAACCTGCATTCACGCCTGATGCGCTTTCTTCAGCTGCAGGTCGCAACTACTCCCACTCGCTGTTGTTCATCGATATGTTCTTGTCCTCCGCAGACCTGAGTTCACGCACAGCACGTGTGCTGCTTCTGCTTGTTGTTCCGGGTCAGCTACTGTTCGTGTTCGTGATCAACTACATGAAGGCGGGACATACGTCGCTGACACCGGCATTCGTCATACTCTACCTGACGGCTGCGTTGCTACAGGTGAGAGGTGGTGGGTGCATGTAGTTAGTGAGGGGGAGGTGGTGGGTGCATGTAGTTAGTGAGGGGAGAGGTGGTGGGTGCATGTAGTTAGTGAGGTGAGAGGTGGTGGGTGCATGTAGTTAGTGAGGGGGAGGTGATGGGTGCATGTAATGAGTGAGGGGAGAGGTGGTGGGTGCATGTAGTTAGTGAGGTGAGAGGTGGTGGGTGCATGTAGTTAGTGAGGTGAGAGGTGGTGGGTGCATGTAGTTAGTGAGGTGAGAGGTGGTGGGTGCATGTTGCCATGTAGTAGTGAGGGGGAGGTGGGTGGGTGCATGTAGTTAGTGAGGTGAGAGGTGGTGGGTGGCATGTAGTTGTGAGGGGGAGGTGTGTGGCCATGTAGATAGTGAGGGGAGAGTGGTGGGTGCAATGTAGTTAGCTGTCAGGGAGAGGTGGTGGGTGGCATGTAGTTAGTGGAGGAGGAGGTGGT
>NW_014577081.1:865673-883369 GCF_000485595.1 Priapulus caudatus
GAGGATGTGAGGATGTTCAGAGCTGGAAGAGGGGTATGAGCTGGGGATGCTCGGGGCTGGTAAACGAATAGGAGGTGGGGTTGTTTAGGGCTAGAGAGAGAGAAGGAGCTGGGGACGATCGGGGCTGGAAGCGGGAAAATGAGGTGGGGATCCTCGGGGCTGGAGGATTAGAAGCAGGCGGGAATGCTCGGTATTACAGAAATAGGAAGTGGTATTATTCAGGGGTAGAAGAAGAGCAGAGGTTGATACCCATGGCTGGAAGAAGATGGAGTATGTCGCAGTGTTGACCAGTCACGTACGCCCGGTGTTGTAAGGTGCTCGTGTACACAGGAATTCAGCTACTACGTGCATGCTTGCATCGATTATGTTTTTACTTCTCGTGAAGTTATTGTGATTTTCAGTGTCCTATGTTTCTTTAGGTATTGGCATGATAGCTCTTCATTAGTGTCCTATTTTGCTTGGTTTGTTTTCTTTTCAGAATATACTGTTTTCTTAAACTCTTCAACATATGAAAGGACTATTAGGAAACAAATTATCATTTAAATTTAGCTGTTTTGGTTGTAAGGTGTTGTGTTTGTTGTAAAGCACTATAGGTAAAAATTTTAATACCTTTTAAAATAATATTAAAATCTGTGCGCAGATTGCCTCGTTAACCATGCTGCGTACCATAATATATCGTTATTATTATTATTATTATTGTTATTATTATTATTGCGCTCTAAACGCCACATTGCGGGCGCTGTTCGATGCAGGCGAGTGGCGATGATGACGAAGAATAACCCGACGTGTGTGTCTGTTTCAGGTTCTGATTCTGCTCTACGTTGCCAACTGGATGGTGCACTACATGTGGCGCAAGAAGCTCGACCCGGACCACGCGGCCATCCCGTATCTGACCGCCATCGGTGACCTGGTCGGCACAGCACTCCTGGCAGCCACCTTTTTCCTGCTAGCCACCTTCGGTAAAGAGTAACAGGAGGTGCTTCCACGCCCCTCACTCATGGAGGACACGCATGTTCGACAACTGTTGGTAGGTGGCGCTGTCGTGCCAACTCTGAGATATAACCTGCAGGGGACTCGCGATCTCAACACCTATCAGCAGGTGCTGCCAGATGTCTGCTCAATAACTAGTGGTAGGTGGCGCCCCCACACCTGCTCGACAGTTAGCCAAGCAAAACCCTGTTGTAATCAGTCTTTCAGGCTAGCTGCGTCAGAATTACGCTTACTACGGACGATTACTACTAGTGGCCCATTTCACCATTACGAACCACCTGCTATCCATTAATGGTGTGGCTGCTACGACCCAGCAAGCAAGTGGTGCAGTTAGATGCCATCTTACGTTGTAAGCGATTAGATTTCCGAAGCTGTGTAAACGGTGCTCCCTCTCTCACGTGCGTGCATGCGTGCGTAAGTGCATGCGTGCGTGTATTCTGTAGCGTGTATTGTGGTATTGTGGTGTACAGGGCATGCGAACAATGTGCAATTCCTGCTGTGAAGTCTGCCCAGAGAATACAAGGTTTCCGAGTTACAGTCTGATGAAATGTGATTTGCTGTGTTTATAAGCTTATATACATATATAAAGTTTGGATTTGAATGATTTTTTTGTGCTGGGCTGCAGGTATTTTTGTAACATTTAAAATGTAAAATGCACAAATAATGTGCAGTTGCAAGTATTGTGAGATAGTATAAAAGGTATCGCATCATTAATTGCCGTCAGGCTGCAGTTACATACCAGCATGGCGTTTTTCAATCGGTGTTGGACTATGGACCACCAGCAACATGCACACCTGTACATTATCTAGATTGCAATACGTACAATATACAATTGTATAGATACGTTCATGCGAGTAATTATTATAGATCAATATCCTCGTGAATTGTGATCGTATTTATTTTCTACGTGGCAGCTTACCGATCGGTAATAACTTGATCGGTAAGCAGCATATATAATAACTGCCAGGATTGTGAACCACTGATGTGGCTGGCTAGCGTAAATATGCAAAGGTTAGCAAACTTGGAATTCCATCTGTTACTGTGAAATAACGAATGCTAAGCATCGTTGCATAAAGTTGTACGTGGTCTTTAAATAATCCACCAGTTACATGGGAGGGACATTGTCGTGTGATTTATACACTATATAAATTTCATCTTTCCTGATGCTTCACCCTCTATTTTTAATATTGGGGAAAATTATACAAATATATGTTTGTTTGCGTGCATGTGTGCTTGTGAGCGTGGGTGCGTGATTGTGTCCATGCATATTTACGCGATTGATAGTTTGGTGAAACACTTTACATCTTGGATAGACGTTATTTTGTTAACAAAATCATTTATTCACTGAAATTGATATGTGAACATATATCAGAGTAAGATCAGCTTTGATCTAATGATGTTTTTTTATTAGAGATATGAAAATATAATAAATTATACCATTTATTACAGACATTTCAAACCTGGCCTGTATTGATTTCTTGTTTAGCATACGGTCTGCATGGCAAGACCTGCCACAGCCTTTTAACTGTAAAAGAATATACTATGGCCTAAACTCTGAACAAATATCTAGATAGCTGGGAAATCATAGCGTTTCTGTCAGCATATTATCCCTGCAGTAAGAAAATAATTACAACAACAAGTCCATATTGATATCGAGACTAGATAATATTGCTCAGTAAATTGCATAAATCACATGTGATTGCAATAAAAATTTATTTACTTTTGTTAAAAATCACATTATATAACGATTTTTGCATAATCTTGCCCTGTTATACATATGTACACAATTACAGGTATCTGCATAACTTTATCCACCCATCAATAACAATTACTGCATCCACTCATTGACATAATTGACTTCACTATTAAAACTGTGATTCAATCAGCATACATAGGTTCCAGCAAAAATTACAGAATGGGATACTGAGAACAACTCGTACAGTTCAATGCACGCTAATATATCTCCTACGTTCTATCACGATAAAATCACGTTGTGCGACAAGTGCTGGACACACCCAAAAGTGACTCTAGGTCCAGCCTAGACAATAAAATCTGGACAAAGGCAGCTCATGTGAAACCTAAGTAGAGAAGTAAATCACAGATTGCGCACGATAATGCCCGTTGAAAGAACAGATGCCAACACTTATTTGAAGCAATCTGTAGTTTCTGGCCATCAAATTAGTAGTTCGGTTTGTTAGGGGGGTCCGGCATGCCCCCCGGGAAATTTTTTGATTCCGAGATGCAATTTCCTGCATTCTGAGGGTCAAAAATGACAATAATTTTAGTTTGATACAAACTGGTCGTAGTGGTGCAAAAGGAATAGAAATTCGTATAAAATACGGATAAATCGTAGTGGTTGGCATCTCTGAAACAAGCCCACCACGTGCACACAAAGCACCTTGCACGCGCACATTCACACGATGCATAACCGTAATCTCGAACCGATATCGCGGCGTAATACAAAGTTTAACAGTGAGAAACATCATCGCAAAGTAGCAATGTAGCACCAAGCCTGTACATTACTACTCTAGAGCAATGTGGACAGGTGATTGGCAAAGCTGGCCCCTCCCCCCACTGGCTACTTGCAATGAGAATCTACTTCTGGGAACTGCCAGCCTGGAGGCGGCGAGCTAAGCTCTTGGCGAAACCAGCTTCTCATCAACGACGTGCTTGAGTCGCGTACCCTGTCGAATGTCCTGCATCAGCGCCACCCTTGAAGAACTCTGAACGATGACGTCCGGCACCACCTCTGGGCCATTTCTCGCAGCTACGGGTTTTGAGGTCGATGCCGCTGATGTCTGTACTGATTCTGTCAGAGGCTGCGGTGGTCGCTTAACTGGCTTCTTTGAGGAGGATGAGGATGCTACAGACGATCGACGCCGCTGCTCCACTGTCGCGTGAGCTGCATTAGATTTTCTACTGCAAACATTTCAACATAACTATTATTAGACGGTCCAACTTTTGAGTACTGTACGTATATGCCATATTTCTCGCGTACAGATATTTTCGCGAATTCAGACTTGATGGACAATTTCCCGAGTGGTTAATTACGCAGTCGGTGAATTATGAATTATTTGTGTTGTTATTATTATCGCGGTCGGGGACGCGTTCGCAAAATTCGCGAAAATGAAACCACCGCGAAATATACAGCTTATACAGGAGCTTGAAAGCTGAATACAACGGAAAGTCCCTGAAATCGTTTTACTTCAGCAGATAACATCCAATTTGTAACAATCTTCTAAGTGGCATGCAGGCAGATTGCCATTAAAAAATGATAGGAACACGATTTGACCCCCCCCCCCCGTAACCCTGGCACGATGGATGTGCGCACATAGACGATGCCTACCCATGCCGACCACCATGGCTCTGAAGCCGACTGGCTTCGTTACACGCTTTCAGCAGTGACTTCATAGCCGGCGTCATCTTGATCGGCGCTGGATTATACATCCTCAGCTCTCTCAAATCAACGCATCTGAAGAAGGCATGCTCGGCTATCTGCAAACAGTCGTCAGCAGTCACTGTCTTACATCTGCATTGCGACAGTGCAGAGGCTTCTTCCTTCGTGCTGAATGGTAACAACACGTAAAGTGATCCCCTGTATCAACCTGTATACCAATATATAACTACCTTCACCAATCAGCAGCACTAGTTGCCTGCTGCTATTGTGCATAAACGCCTGCTGCTGCTGCTGCTGCTGCTGCTGCTGCTGCTGCTGCTGGCTCGCTTGCTGCTTCTGCTATTGCTGCTACTGCTGGCTGCTATTGCTGCTGCTGCCACTAATAATATTATTTGCATTATTAATAAAAATATTATAATAATATAATATTAATATTATATTATGAGTAGGATAAGAATACAATTCCAAAATAATACATGTAAGCCAGTCCCCTCTATTTGCAGCAATTTTTTACACATTAACTTTCCATTTAAGTTTGAAAGGTGTGGTCAATTGTACTATCAATTGTATCTGCACTGTATCTCCTAGCAATGAGCAATAATGTCATTAGGACTCTAGCTAGCCAATATCTAACTTTACTAATTCGACCTATAATTTAGAGACAATACATTTGTGAGGCACTGCAAAATGACCGTATCACCACCCAGTGTTGACAGCACTCATTTTAATAGCCCACGACTCACATCGCTATATAAATGTTAGCCCAGTAATGCACACGCTATATGCTAGCTACAGAATAAGATATGTTGGCTTATAATTCATGTTACAATGTTTCACATGCTCACAACCATATTGATCATGTGCACCAATGTGTACCAACCTCCTTTATGCTGGGAGTGACCTCACTGTGAAAAATGAAATTCAAGATCTCTACTGCGTCGTGTCCTGCAACGTCCAGTAGATGGCGTGGTTGTGGTGCTGCACAATCTAGTTCATACCCAGTACACATCTCAAAGAGCAGATGTCCTAAACAGTGCGGAGATTCGTACACATTACGGAAGAAGTATATCTACAGCAGTGATTCATATGCCTGCATTAAAGGAGAGTATCTATCTCTTTCTTGGTTTCTCTGTCTCTCTCTCTCTCTCTCTCTCTCTCTCTCTCTCTTTTTCACACAGACGCACGCACGCACGCATGCACGCACGCACACACGCACACACTCACTCACTCACTCACTCACTCACTCACTCACTGTCTGTCCTTCTATCTGTGTGTCTGTCTGTCTGTCTCACTCTCTCACTCTCTCTCTCTCGCTATCACACACATGCACGCACATGCACACACACGCACGCACGCACGCACGCACGCGCACACAGTTGCTTATGCACAATATTGTAGCATGATACAGATCACAATTGCTACTAAAAACTCACCAAAGCACAGGCTGTCAAATGCCTGTGGCTGTTCCTTTATTTGCCTCTTAATTAGAGGCTGAATTTTGGGTTTTACACTCAGGAAGACATTAGCCAGCACATCAAGCCTGCAATAATTATAATAATGATATCAATAATTAATGGTATAGGTATAAATTCCATGTTATACATTGATTTATATATAACATTGTAAGGTCTGAGATGTTTCAGATATCCTTTGTAAATGGTTGAAAAAAATCTAGCA
This sequence comes from Priapulus caudatus, assembly GCF_000485595.1. Taxonomy (NCBI): domain Eukaryota; kingdom Metazoa; phylum Priapulida; class Priapulimorpha; order Priapulimorphida; family Priapulidae; genus Priapulus; species Priapulus caudatus. The sequence goes on from NW_014577081.1 coordinate 871,738, forward strand.
TTAAAAATCAGGAACATAAACTAAACATGATTTTTCACAATATTAATAGTACAAGATGTTAAAAGCATATAGTTGCTGACCTGCATTGGCCATCCTTTTGAAAAATAACATTCCCAGAATGAAGGTGATTAAGAGATGTGAGACCCTTTTCTGCTAGAAACAACATGGCTACCAGGATTTGTTTGCACTGCCGTTGCATAGCGGCCACAGCAACTGGAGTTCCGCGGCTTCCATACTTTATCTGATAACAGTCCGAGGGCTTGCTCTGAAGTGATAGTGAACCATTATATATGTGTGAAGTTGAAAGATGACGCATACTAAGAGGTGATCGATCGATCACATAACGACTAAACCCCAAAATTAAAGACCATTCACATTGGACGGAAACCTGATGTCTATGTTTATTACAGTGATTCTCGTTTGAACATGAACTCTGTGACTATAGAACAGTAAAATGGCTTGAATAGCTCACTCACACGATAGATGGCATCTTTGAGTGAACCTCCTTTGCTGCACGTCTGCAGTACAACGCAGAGGTTCTGATCTGGTATGAAGTCAATGGAGAGCTCACTGAAGATGTACGGATGCTGGAAAAAAAGTGAGTGCAACGAGCGTAGTGTAATGAGTGTTAACGAGTGAGTGTGAGAGAATTAACTTCTCATGGAAAGACCAATAATGTTACTGTTAATTATCAAGCTCTTGGCACTATCAACTCCCTCTGATATTGCATATGTAGCTCATAAGCGTAAACACTAGGTGTAGGTTACGTCTCTGCGTGAGCATTCCAATGTGTGAAAACCTTGCTAATTTTACAATAATCCTCGATTATACAGGTCACAACCTGACAATGGTGACATAATACGAATGCATGAAAGATTATGAGCACCATAGGAAGAAACACTCCTATTATTAGCTCTCTATACTATTTATGATAAGCACTATATTACATCTACGCATATGAGTTAGTATTTGAGTATAGATACAAAAACTACATTACCTGCCGAAAAACATTTTTTACTACCATTTATTTTTGAGCAGATGTGTTAATGTGTTAATTTATGAGAAGACATAAGAATTCATAATCCACATAGTAAAACAGATAACATTACTGAAAACAGTGGGATACATGCAGCCGTGACCGCAATTCTGCTATTTTCAATGACAGCTTTACCAGGGCCTCTACATGTTACCCAATGGTAGTTTATCTTACTACCTGTAAGAGCAGGAGCAACTCATTCAGCGTCTTGCAAGTCATATCTGTGAAGGGAAGTGGGCAGCCGGCAGATCGCGGGAACATGCAGAGGAGAATATGCGACTTTGCTCCAACTTTGCGCACGTGGAACCAGTGCTTCTGCGCCCGACTGCCTGAAGGACAGAAACGCGGACTTGCATCACAGTAAGCGTTCACCGTGTACAGGAAAGAATGCAAGTTAATATGACAGCAGTCTAGCAAATCCATAGGTGAGAGAAAGCCAGGTGATGAACAACCATTACTTACACTATGCTACAATGTTGATTATAATTTCCAAACAACCTAGCTGGTGCTCACTGAAAATACGTGAACATAACAGGTAGCACTCAGTCAGCATTGCAGGGAATTCAACCCATGTGTGTGTACATTATTTTGTTTTAGGCTTTACAAGGTCCCTAGAACTCACGTTCACTGTGGTGTATGGAAAATAGTCATTCTATTGTTGAATGGATACTTGGCAGAAGAACTGGACATGTGTTTACTACTGAAGCAGTGCATTTAACATTATAGTCCATACCAATGGAAGGGCACTGTCGTAGCAGCACATAATGACCAGTCGAACGCAGGTAGTACTGACAGTTCAGCAGCGCTACATCTGAAAAACCATTCACATACAGTAAATGCTATCACATGCCATATTGCAGACAAACATCAGAATTCATGTAATCAGAAAAACGTCTGTGAGATTTTGCGCAAAAATCTTCGCTCACATACAACAGGTAATACAATAACCTAACCCACAGAGTAACCTACTTAGTGTTCTACTCTGTTGAGTTACATTATTGTACCTAACCAGCGAAAAAAATACACGGGAGCGGCGAGCGATTTCGCTCCCGTCAGCTTTCAAAGCGCTTCTGGTAACAACAATTACGAGAGCAAAAATTTTGAAGCTACGAGAAAAAATCGCTCCCGTGCCGCGGCAGCGTTACGAACCCGTTCCTCAACATAGACAGCTAGGTACCGTATCCAAAACATCTAGAGCTGCATGAACTCCTCAACGCATGATTCGCCACACGAACAAAAACTCGCGACAGTCAAGAAATCAATGTGTTTTTTAACTTTTTATAACCGCGCTAACAATAAGTTTATATATCGCAGGGTTATTGTGGGAAGTTAGGGCACGACCAGTGACACATGACACGCACGTAATCCAAGCTGTTTTCTGAATTCGTCACGTAGAAAGTGGACTGTTTTTATTCAGGTAGATATTTAGAAGAAATGTATACTGTATATACTTGAAGATTCTAGGCACTTGCAACTTTGTGATGTGCCGGCAGCATTGATAGATCTATGCATGGGGGTACCGTGGACTGGGGAAAAGAAAAACGAAAGTAAACCTTACCAGAAGCTCCCCGACATTCCTAGAGATTGAAACATTATTTGACCAACTCTAATTAAGTTACATCAAGGAGGTTAATGAAGACACTATTGTCTTCATTAACTCCTTGTTACGCGTATGCTGGTTTTAAATTCCAATGGTTACCTTTATATACTATTTTGTTACTCACTGCTAGTAAAAAAGCTGGCCACCAAATTTTTGGCAGATCCACCAACTTTCTGAGTTGGTGGTCCTGCTGTCCACTAGATTTTCAGCCGAAATTCGAACCCTGCGGTGCGCGGGCTCGACAAACCCGCTTGCCCGATGGCCCGGGGCAACCAAAATTCGCCCCGGGGCAGCGTAGCTTGAAATTGCACTTCCCTGTTCGGGCAAGCAAGTTTTTTTATTGATGGCTAGACATAACGAGATTTGAATTAAAAAACAATGCAAATGAGACAATCAGTGCATGCAGTCATACTTTGTACACAACATGCATACAGCAACATGTAAACCCGGCCTCTGTGATTTTGTCACCATTAGGAATAATTTGTGACCTCGTCGATTTTGCCGAAGCATAATCTTGACTTTTGTTTGGGAAACACCTTTACGATAATTAGACACACAATTTCTGGCTTCTGTGACATTATTAGAGTCAGATGCATCAAAATTATGAAAATTTTAACAAAATCATGCTACGAAATTGCCTCCGTAAACAAAATTACGAGAGCTCTTTTTTTCCGACAAAATCAAAAAAGAGCTCTCGTAATAAAAAAAGTATTTTTTAGGCTGTACCTAACGTAATCGTGAATCTGCACTTGTAGCACTAAAAGTGGATGACACGACGCTGTTACAAATGCTTGATAGGTGCACAACAACAGCTATTCTGTAGAAGCTGCAAGTTACCTTGTACTGCTTCTTCCTGCTCCCTCCGCTCTCCCTCCATCCTCTCGGCTAGTGACATTTGCATCTCTCAGAACCGTGTAGTCATAGCGACGATAGCTGCCTAAAATACAAGATTGGGAAACAAGCCATGCAGGCAAATATAATTGTAAACAGATCAATCTGTTATTACATCACTTCAAGTATTAATGGTGAAATCAGTACCACACCACCTACAGGTGTGACTTGCACATCTGTGATGCTGAGAGGGTCAAAGGTAACTGCTTACATGCATCTCCACATCAGCCAGGCAAAGATAGGCCAATGTAAGCAGTGAGAGCAAGACCAGTAGGACGATCCCCTGCAAGACACATTATGTCTGTAGTCAGTGACAGTGCAAATTAAGGCGGGCAATTGATGAGCTACATTTGGTATTGTGATGATTTCACCTGGCAACGCGACTGGTAGCGCCATGGATTGTTTATGAGGAACTCTTTTATGGACTCTTGATATTTAGCAAAAAAAACAACAACGAAGTTCCGGTATTTGGCCATTTTTGCAGCTGCTTCATTTCCCCACCCACTCAGCGTCTAGTTTTGAAAAATTAGGGCTTCTATTTTTGAAACTTTTTGTCCATTTTTCATAAAAAATATTGATTATTTGGGTTTCAAACCAAAATTCCTAATTTTTTCAAACCAATTTTTTTTCAAATTACGTGTTCAAAGTTACCCCAGTTGACGGTACCGTAAAATACTTATGTTGTAACAAAACCGGGCAATACTAAAAGCCTCGGATACTAGTACTATACTTAGTAGGTATTTGTGGAATTTGTGCTAGTATTATATTACTGTTTGCAGAGGAGCTGCGCACGTCTGCACTATAATGCCAATCAATTCTAAAATGAAAATGATACACCGGCACGTGTCACGTGCACACTCAACCACACTCTCCGTGACACTGGCACTATGGTCATAGGGTCTATGTCCCCGCGGTACTGCCGGAACGTACCCTGGTAACTATTTGATTATGGTTAGGGTTAGGGTTAGGGAGTAGGCGTAGCAACTCTCTAGACTCGTTAGTGGAGTAGGCAAGTACGGTCCGGCAATATTAGATAGCTACCAGGGTACGTTCCGCAATAGCCTGGGGACATAGACCCTCTCACGGCACTATGTACACAACATTAGTTCAAGAAAACGGTCTTGCTAGGGTTAGCAAGACCCGTATAGACAATCGGTCACACCACAGGCACTTGAAAACGTCTCAATAAAATAAAAAAAAGTAAATAAACACGAAATGTATTTACTACCAAAGTCGTACTCTAATTTCACCTATAATCACCTCTTTCACCTGTAAATGCCGGTCAAATGCTCATCTGCAACACACAAGTACACCGCACGCCAGCTGCTGCACACTGACACATAACTATATATTTATGTGTCAGTGTGCAGCAGCTAGCGTGCGGCGGCCAGCATGTGACAGGTGTGTTGCAGATGAGCATTTGGACGGCATTTACAGGAAATTGTCGGCCAATAATAGTGAAAAGAGAGTAGAGAAACATTAAGGCTTTGCGTAGTAAATAGATTTCGTATTTATTTACCATTATATTTTATTGAAACGCTCCAAGTGCCTGTGCCTCGCACAGCCTGGTCGGGCTACACAACACGGCCATAAGTACATTAGTAGGGCCTAAGACCACAGACACTTTGCAACGTCTCAATGAAAAAAAAAGGTAAATAAAAATGTTATTTACTACTAGTCTTAATTGTTTCTCTACTCTATTTCGCCTAGGTATTATTGCGCATAATTACCCGTAAATGCCGCGTCAAATGCCTCACTGCAACACACAAGCTACACCGCAGGCACCGCCCTTGCGCACAAGCTCTCTATTCATGTTGTTTGTGCACAGGCGGGCGTGCGGCGTACTTGTGCAGATGGAGTCGTTGTCGTATCAGGTACTACAGATATGTACCCGAGGTAGCTCTAGTACTATAGCCGCTTACATTAACTGCCGCTGGCTATAGAACGACCCATGGGGCATGCGATGGACCAACTTATCCCCGGATATATCCGGCTATTGAAACGTCTGTGGTAGGCAATTAATGCCTCTTATCCGAAGTGAATATGTCTTAAGTTATAGCCGCTACTAAAATTAAACCTCTAACTATCGTTGCAATGCGTATACTTGCGGTATTTCTGTGAACAACATTCGATTTGCGAACTTCAAACGGCCATTTCTGGCGGCGCTGCAGCAGCGCCAGTCAGCGGGAACTATGTATTTCCGCATGTGGAGGCGGTGGGCGGGTTGGGTGGGTTGTGGACAACAACATTGTTGTTGTCAGTAACAAATTAAGCGATCAAAAGAGATTGTAATATTAGTTTTGTCATGAAAGATGAACAAATTACTATTATTAATGTAATGAAGATAATAGTGTCATAAAAGGGAAAGTGGATTAAGAGAGAAGTCATTAGGAACAGTGGAAAACTACCGGCTAGCCTAAGGAATAGAATGTCCGGCAGGTCTTAGAAAACAATCGATCTTAGGGACGATTAGGATTAGTCGTGCTAAGATGGTCAGCCACGTAGAACGGTCACTCTGACCGTTCTAAAACATTCCATTAAAGCGCTCTGAAAACTCGCCGTCCAGGGACGTGGCGAAGGCCAATGCTGACGTCAGATAGCGGGCTAATGTTCCCAAAAAAGAGAATAAATACCGTCGTACTGGACTCTAGAAGACAGTTCGCTGAACGCAGCGTCTTCGTAAGTATTAATAGGTCTATCGTATGAGTGCTCATCGTATCTGTGTCTCTCTCTCTTTAAACTATTTTGAGTCATTGTATTTTGTTTATTTACGGTGCTACCCTCTGTTTTGTCATATACATCCACTCTGTTGGTTGTTCTGTGAGAAAACACGTTAGTACAAACATACTCTGTACGTGAGAGAGACGGAGCACTATAGCTAAGGATACGTAGACCATTGATACATTTATAACTAACCATCTGTAGACACGCAGGCAAGGCGTGCACTGTATTGCGTTTATCTAACACGACGAAACCCCTTGTATGTTGTTGTACTTAAATGGTGATAAGTATTAAATAGATATATATATATATGTTGTACGTACACATCTGGTTTTGTCTATCATTATATGCTAACCTCAGGTAATTACCCGCCCACAAGCAGGACCTGTGGTTTTAGAACATCGCATGGTATATACACTATACGTCACGAGCTACGATCACACACACACACCCACACACACACCTGAGCGTACACGTATACACGAGGCGAGAAACAAATCACTACATTAATTTGTTACTTGACAACAACAATGTTTTTGTCCACAACCAACACAACCCGCCCACCCCTCCACATGCGGAAATACATAGCTCCCGCTAACTGGCCGGAGTAAGTTGGTCCCGAGCATTCGTAATGGTTGATGCTATAGCCCAGCGGCAGTTAATGTAAGCGGCTATAGTACTAGAGCTATATACCCGAGGTAGTTTTAGGTTGTTTAGCTATTATGTTTATATTTTATACGAGGTATGTTTGGGTTAGGGTTATAGGTTAGGGTTAGGGTTAGGGTACACTTCTGTAGTACAAGTCTGGTACACTTTGTGTATACATATATGTACCTCGGGTACATATCTGTAGTACGGTACCTGATACGACAACGACTCCTTCAGCTGTACTTGTGTGTTGCAGATGAGCATTTGACCGGCATTTATGGGTAATTATCGGCAATAATAAGCGAAATAGAGTAGAGAAACATTAAGACTTTGGTAGTAAATACATTTCGTGTTTATTTACCTTTTTTTACGTTCCAAGTGCCTGTGCCTGTGGCTGTGCCTAAGAGTAAGACAGGTAACTTTGCGAAGATATAACTGATAGTAAGTGATAAGCCATACCCGCCGAAACATACTCTACCGATTAAAATAATTCCACTATGCACGCTACTGTTTGCCATATTCACTCACCAACGCTTCCATTGCATGCTAAAAGTTTCTCATAAACAAATTAACGCTGGTTTTTGTATTTTACTTTCTAAATAGTTCACATACTAAACACGCCGCTGGTTACGAAGTTCGACCACAGCACCCCCTGGCCGCCGACGACGATAGCAGCGCCGTTAGCGCCGTTAGCGCTACAAATATACAAATTGTATAGATCTATAGAGACACAATCTATATTATTTCTATCGCTACAAATAGTAATGTTTTGATCATATATATATATATCAAGAGCGTATTAAGAAAGTCTTCTTATATATTATATAGATATATAGATATATATAATATATATATATATTAGGCAGGGCGTAGCCAGTATGTAGCCACTGTAGGCCCGGGCCTACACTTTTTTTGGCCAAGTTATCTTTTTTTTTAAACACCCATAATTCAAATCCATAAGCTTGCTGGACGAGTTTAAGAGTCTAGGCAGGAAAAACTATTGAATGAACGTAGCAAGAATATGGCTAAATTAGGTGACCATTCTTCTGTCATCTAGGCTGTCATTTCTATCGCGTGCCGTTTCATTCAACACTCTACCGCCGAAAAAGACTAGGATCCGATCTTGTCAGTTTTTAACATTTTAACTCGTTCGTACACTATTTTAACTCCGGTGCGTTTTTGGGTTTAAAAGTGATATTGAATTAGGTGTCTAAAGTTAGCAAGAGGTCAGGGAACCAGAATGAACACTCGGGAAGGGCCGTTTCCGGCCATCTGGGGGGTTTGTAAAACCAAAAATACAAACCCAACTGTACGCGGGCTATAGTTACTAGAGCAAGATACAAGCTACATAAATTTGTTATCAGAATTGCAAACATTGACATCTAAACTTATTATTTATAATGTTACTAATTTAAGAATAGTAATCTTAATATTGATATTATTGTGTTGATAATAATTGCCAACAGAAAAATTGTTCAAATCAGACATTCTGCTTTATTTAAATAAATGCATGCTGACTGCTACAATGAGATGTGTACACTTCCTCGCACCTGCGATTATTGCTGCCACCACATCAATGGTTATCAAAGTTAAATTAACCGTATTCACCGGCGTAACCTACCCGTCATGGAATCATGCAGCAAACGGATTCATCCAACAACACCCCGCAAAACCCACAATTCATGTCCTAAAGCGACAAGATATTGTAATAAATATGATCAACGTGCAGTTGTCTAGTGGCGCATATTTAAATGAGGTACTCATCATTGATTTTGTATTGCATGAATAGATCATTACCTAAATGAACAAGGACGGTCTAATGACGTACGTGTCAATAAACGCACTGAAGCCATAGGCGGCGCTAGTTGCTGGCAGGTGGCGCATCAGGTAAGCCAATCCTTGACACCAAATAATTAAGGTCAGATCTAGTGTGAGATATTTAACTGGGGAAAATTGTACTAACATTTTTACTTCTATGTCTTTTTGGTGTTTTTATACCAGTTTTTGTACTGTTAAGATTGGCCACTTTGGATACCTCCCTCATCTGCATCAAGTGACTGCCCCGTCCATCTCCCGGCCTCCCCTTCCTCCACATGACGGCCTGTTCCCCCCCCCCGCATGATCGCAGCGGCACCCCCTTACGGACTCTCTCTTCCTTCCTCTATATGTGAGAACCCATCTGTTTATTACAGTTGCATCATCGGAACAGTGAATCACAATTCGTCAGGCACATGACGGGAGAATTGGCGTCTTCTCTCCTCTACCTCCACCTCTACGTCTACAGCAGTGCGGGACGGCGGCCGCCGCTCCTTCTCCATCACTCTCTGTAAGATCTTGTGAAGCACCGTTATCTGTCTTCCTTCCTGTGTCACTGCAACGTGTACGAGGGACGCGCCGTCAGACATGAAGGGCACGCCAGGTAAATGCGCCGTTGGCATCGTTACAACCTGACACGCTGCTCCAGCTAGTGGTTAGAGGGGGTCGGTTTGTTATTATTCGTCATTTTTCACTCATTATTATTGGGTTAGCAATGTCGATTTTTTATATTAGTATTTATAACTTAATAACATTAAATTAGTGAAATTATAGGCAAATTAATAATAATAGCTTTTATGATCACATACTGTACGCCAAGCCGGTGTATCCCCACCAATCCCAGCAGCCTGTCGGGTTAAATTTATCTATCGGTAGAGCCTGGGGATACAGGATGATGATGTTATTCAACTCTCCGACTTCGTTGTAACCGGCGTTGTTGTTGAAGTCGTCGCCAACCAGGTCTCTGGTAATGTCGCGCAGCAGGAGAAGAAACGAAACCATGAATATCTGCTGCGCTCGGTTCAGTTTTAATACAGCGCTCATTTGTAATGGTTGCCTCCCCAGGCTCCTCTCGTAAGTCATACTTTGTACACAACATGCATACAGCAACATGTAAACCCGGCCTCCGTGATTTTGTCACCATTAGGAATAATTTGTGACCTCGTCGATTTCGCCAAAGCATAATCTTGACTTTTGTTTGGGAAACACCTTTACGATAATTAGACACAATTTCTGGCTTCTGTGACATTATTAGAGTCAGTGCATCAAAATTATGAAAATTTTAACAAAATCATGCTATGAAATAGTAGCTCTGGCCAAGCTTAAAATAGCTCCCGTAAACAAAATTACGAGAGCTCTTTTTTTCCTACAAAATCAAAAAAGAGCTCTCGTAATAAAAAAAGTATTTTTTAGGCTGTACCTAACGTAATGTGAATCCGCACTGTAGGCACTAAAGTCGGATGACACGACGCTGTCACAAATGCTTGATATGTGCACAACAACAGCTATTCTGTAGAAGCTGCAAGTTACCTTGTACTGCTTCTTCCTGCTCCCTCCGCTCTCCCTCCATCCTCTCGGCTAGTGACATGTCATCTCTCAGAACCGTGTAGTCATAGCGACGATAGTGCCTAAAACACAAGATGGAGAACAAGCCATGCAGGCAAATATAATTGTAAACAGATCAATCTCTTATTACATCAACTTCAAGTATTATGGTGAAATCAGTACCACACCACCTACAGGTGTGACTTTGCAACATCTGTGATGCTGAGAGGTCAAAGGTAACTGCTTACATGCATCTCCACATCAGCCAGGCAAAGATAGCCAATGTAAGCAGTGAGAGCAAGACCAGTAGGACGATCGCCTGCAAGACACATTACGTCTGTAGTCAGTAACAGTGCAAATTAAGGCGGGCATTGATGAGCTACATTTGGTATTGTGATGATTTCACCTGGCAACGCGACTGGTAGCGCATGGATGTGTTTATGAGGAACTCTATTATGGACTCTTGATATTTAGCAAAAAAACAACAACAACAAAGTTCCGGTATTTGGCCATTTTAGATCGTCTGCAGCTGCTTTATTAGTTTGGAAAAATTAGGGCTTATATTTTGAAACTTTTTGTCCATTTTCATAAAAATATTGATTATTTTGGTTCAACCTAATTTTTTCAAATTACGTGTTCAAAGTTACCCCAGTTGACGGTACCGTAAAATACTTATGTTGTAACAAAACCGGGCAATACTAAAAGCCTCGGATACTAGTACTATAGTATACTTAGTAGGTATTTGTGGAATTTGTGGTAGTATTAAATTAGTGTTTGCAGAGGAGCTGCACGTGCACTATAATGCAATCAATTCTAAAATGAGAAGGATACACCGGCACGTGTCACGTGCACACCCAACCACACTCTCCGTGACGCTGGCACTATGGCTCATAGGGTCTATGTCCCCCCGGGTACTGCCGGAACGTACCCTGGTAACTATTTGATATGGTTAGGGTTAGGGTTAGGGTTAGGGAGTAGGCGTAGGTGACTCTCTAGACTCGTTAGTGGAGTAGGCAAGGTACGGTCCGGCATATTAGATAGTACCAGGGTACGTTCCGGCAATAGCCTGGGGGACATAGACCCTCTCAGCGGCACTATGTACACAACATTAGTTCCAAGAAACGGTCTTGCTAGGGTTAGAAGACCGTATAGACAATCGGTCACACCACAGGCACTTGAAACGTCTCAATAAAATAAAAAAAAGGTAAATAAACACGAAATGTATTTACTACCAAAGTCGTACTCTATTTCACCTATAATCACCTCTTTCACCTGTAAATGCCGGTCAAATGCTCATCTGCAACACACAAGTACACCGCACGCCAGCTGCTGCACACTGACACATAACTATATATTTATGTGTCAGTGTGCAGCAG
>NW_014577081.1:883379-891340 GCF_000485595.1 Priapulus caudatus
GAAGATAGAGGGTTGAACGATTAGAAGTAAAGCTTGGGACAAAAACAGCCGTTAGGAATTTGTCTATGAGAAACTTTGCAGCAGAGGGAAGCTGTGTGTGGAGGTGAATATGGCAAACAGTAGCGTGCATAGTGGAATTATTTAATCGGTAGAGGATGTTCGGCGGTATGTGCTTATCACTTACTATTATCAGTTATATCTTCGCAAAGTTACCTGTCTTACTCTTAGGCACAGCCACAGGCACAGGCACTTGGAACGTCTTTATAAAAAAAGGTAAATAAACACGAAAGTATTTACTACCGAAGTCTGTAATGTTTCTCTACTCTATTTTCGCTTATTATTGCCGATAATTACCCGTAAATGCCGGTCAAATGCTCATTTCTGCAACACACAAGTACAGCTGAAGGAGTCGTTGTCGTATCAGGTACCGTACTACAGATATGTACCCGAGGTACATATATATGTATACACAAAGTGTACAGACTTGTACTACAGAAGTGTACCCTAACCCTAACCCTAACCCTATAACCCTAACCCTAAACATACCTCGTATAAAAATATAAACATAATACTAAACAACCTAAAACTACCTCGGGTATATAGCTCTAGTACTATAGCCGCTTACATTAACTGGCGCTGGCTATGCATCAAGCCATTACGAATGCTCGGACCAACTTACTCCGCCAGTTAGCGGGAGCTATGTATTCCGCATGTGGAGGGTGGGCGGGTTGTGTTTGGTTGTGGGACAAAAACAGTTGTGTGTCAGTAACAACATTAATAATAGTAATTTGTTCATCTTTCATGACAAAAATAATATTACAATCTCTTTTTGATCGCTTAATTTGTTACTTGACAACAACAATCGTGTTGTCCACACCACCCCAACCCGCCACCCCTCCACATGCGGAAATACATAGTTCCCGCTGACTGCGGCCTGCTGCAGCGGCCGCCAGAAATGGCCGTTTGAAGTTCGCAAATCGAATGTTTGTTCACAAGAAATACCGCAAGTAACCATTGCAACGATAGTTAGAGGTTTAATTTTAGTAGCGGCTTATAACTTAAGACATATTCACTTCGGATAAGAGGCATTAATTGCCTACACAGACGTTTCATAGCCGGATATAATCGGGGATAAGTTGGTCCATCGCATGCCCACATGGGTCGTTCTATAGCCAGCGGCAGTTAATGTAAGCGGGCTATAGTACTAGAGCTACCTCGGGTACATATCTGTAGTACCTGATACGACAACGACTCCATCTGCACAAGTACGCCGCACGCCGCGCCTGTGCACAAACAACATGAATAAGAGAGCTTGTGCACAGGGCGGCGTGCGGTGTACTTGTGTGTTGCAGATGAGCATTTGACGCGCATTACGGGTAATTATCGCAATAATAGCCTAGGCGAAATAGATGTAGAGAAACATTAAGACTAGTAGTAAATACATTTTATTTACCTTTTTTTTTCATTGAGACGTTGCAAGTGTCTGTGGTCTTAGGCCTACTAATGTACTATGGCCGTGTTGTTAGCCGACCGGAGGCTGTGCGAGCGCCACAGCACTTGGAGCGTTTCAATAAAATATAATGGTAAATAAATACGAATCTATTTACTACCAAAGCCTTAATGTTTCTCTACTCTCTTTCACCTATTATTGCCGACAATTTCCTGTAAATGCCGTCCAATGCTCATCTGCAACACACTGTCACATGCTGGCCGCCGCAACGCGTAGCTTTGCTTGTTAATGTGTGTACGTGCAGGGTGAGCTTGTGCTAGCATGCCATAACCTGCAGTGTTGGCCCTTCAATTCAATCGGCTGACAGTACAGAATGCCATAGAAAGTATACGATTTAAGGAGCATAAACCTTCTTCAAGCAAATTTAGCTTTTGAAATTTGACTGTGACATTGTAGCCTCATACATCCAAGCATGTATAGATTCTACTAGCAAACCCAGCAGTCAAATTCTTTCTAACACAGTAACAGTTAACAAATCCATGTTTAAATCCCTCCTCTTGAGGGTCAAAAGGTTATCAGACACTTACTCTTCGCACATCAGCGGAAAGCACATTTCATGGTCCTTTCAATAAAGCCATAAAAATGCTAGGTCACTGCTGAAACAAAAAAGTTTTCCAATCGCTCCGTCACACCATGTCTTCAGAAAATGTCTAAAATCTGCCCTGTGCCCCATTGACCTTTGACCTGTGACCTCCAATTTCGGCACAGTGATGGCTTTTCCTACCATGATGCTATACACCGACTACCACTAGGGTCAAGAGGTGTAAAAGAAGGGGGAACATTCCCTCCTTAACTTAAGGTATAGGGAGGAAATGCAGAATTGCGGCACAAATCTAAACGGCTTTGACCTTTGACCCCAAGCTTCGACATCCCAACTCGTTTTGACGATCCCCCCCAACGTCCCGAATATCGTGACCGTACGTCGAGCGGTTAAGATTTGTGCCCAACTGTTGACGCACGGACGGACGGACGGACGGACGGACGGCCGGACGCACGCACGGACGGACGGACGATCGTGCGATTCTACAAGCTGCATCTGACTTCGTCAGATGAGCTAAAAACAGTGACGTCATTACTAGTTGTGTTCGATAATGACGTACCTGATTGATCACGGCAGGCGCTCGGTACGTAGCCAGCACCGAATCCGCTCATAGATATCGCAACGTTGGAATCGTCAAAGTATTCTCTCTGGTCGAACTCTATGAACTGTAACAGCACATCCCCCCACAGGCAAACACATGACGTCATCAGCTATGCAACTGTAGAGTTCTATTGCTCTCTAAGATTTGTAGAACATATTCAATAGCATTCCTATTACAAAGGTTCTTATATAATTATTATATTATCATAATTATGTATATATCTTCTTATATATATATATATGTATATATACTTGCGTTACCGTCTTTGCTACTGACCATAGATTTTGCCGTAAAACAGAATTTATAACGTGTATTGTTTACGCGTTCACTGGGTAACAGTCTGAGCAATGACATACCTCTCCCTTTAATTCCACGTCACTAGACGGTTTCTGCGGGGAAAAATCAATCGAAACAATTCTCATATTGAGCGGCAGTTATCGATTACACACGTGGATTTTCATTTAGCTCAATTAATGGCGTGCGATGTGACGTCATGCTATCATTTAGTATCAAACACGATATACTACTGTAAATAAATTTTAGGGGTCATGTCCACGAATGATAGAGAATTTTTGTGACGCGAAAAAGCAAATTTTCATCTATCTGTCATTCGTGAAAATATGGGTCCTTTATTTATGATGAAGCAACAAACAGGATCACGGCTAGAGAGAGGAGCTGGGAAGGAACTCTCCCCGCGCGGATGTCGCAACCGTAACTGGGTTTGTATCGACGGCCGCACCTCTAAGTGTCCGTAGATGTGGCTGAGAAGAGCGTAGGCGGTGTTGTAGCCACAGTTGTTGAGCAAAGGACGCCGGCTCTCCCTGCACTCACAGCCGTGACTCTCTGTGGGCTGAAAATCCCAAATAGTCAAGAAAACATATTCATCTAAGTTCATTCTCAGTTAGGTGTAGGCGCTGGGTAGTAATTCGGGTCCAAGTTATAATTAATCCCGTGTTAGATGGAGCCGATAGCAAGAGTGTATGTGGGCGCGCCCTTCTCAGCTCTATACGTGCGTGTTCTTACAATTCCGTGGCCTGCTGCTATCTCGTACTCTGCCTTCACGTTCTCGGCTGGTAGAAAAAATTCGTAGAATTCCTGCGTTTTTTTCACCACTTCTGCAAGAGCAGCAATTAATTATTATTGATGTGGCTGTCTTTATTGTTGTTAATTATTACGGTTTTTGCTGCTGCTGTTGTTTTGTTACAAGCCAAGTATTAATTTAATTTAAGCTTTAGTGTTTTAAATTTTTGTTATTTTACGTGTTTCTGGATAATTAACTGCTCAAAATAAGCAAATATGAATCAATAAATAAATAAATAAATGAGTGAACTTTTTATCGAACCTGGGTTAACTCGCTCATCGTGTTTTCCAGCCAGCAGGAAAACCTTAGCCTTTTCCAGGTGTTCAGGGTTATCAATGTGTTCCATGTCACCGAGGGCAAAGGTCATGTCAACAAGCTGCATGGCTGCAAGTGTCACATTAATTACCACTAAATACACAATAACTAAAATAATCTACAGTACGAATTAATTAACTAACATAAACCATTTAAAAAAATACACAAATTCAATTATTTACTATATTGTATGAAACTCGACAAAACCGTGAATGTCAACACACACACCCACACACCCGCCACACCGGCCACACACACCACACCACACACACACATGCCATTTGTATTGTGATAAAGATTACCGAAAAGGGTGTCGCACATGCAGATCATAAAAATCAAGAAAACAATAAAGCAGAAAACCAATCTTGGTGTTAGAGGGCTGATACCAAAATAATTTTGGTCGGGATTTATTATTGTTAATGGTCCCAAGGTCATCAATAATTATGCGTGTATTACATATCATCATTTGCAATGGAATAATTACATTATTAAATAATGCTATTACTAACAGTCTCCCACTTTTTGCGTGAATATAAGCTCGTGTTCACAGCTTAATCCTGAAATAAGTGTCTAATGTGAGATGATATTCCTAAGCCTTTCATAAACAGATATTCTCTTGAATGAATTTCTGCAATTAGAATTATTTAATATACAGAAAAAAAACGTGTTAAAAAAGAAACGGTACCTAATTTTATAAGACATCCGCATTATTCTTAAAAACGGTTGTGCTGATCATTATATAATGCTCTCAATGCAACTTGAATGAAATGCAGTGGCAAAAAAAGAAAGTCAATCAGGGAAAGCGTCAAATTGTTGACGCACAGTATCACAAACAATTAAACGGCTTCTGCACTTCCAAACGACACACAATCGCCACACCACGCCACACACGCACACACACCACACATGAGCACGACACAACAGACACACACACACGCACATCAACCACACCCACACCACACACACACACACGACACACCAGCACTCAGCACAGTCTACACACTTACATACAAATATGGGAAATATCCGTGGGACATGGTCCCCCTGTCACACCTGGTTATGCGCCCTGGCGGACCACGCACCAAGCACAGTTGCCTACTACCCGCGCACGCTGGCAACATTCCGAATGACCGAACGCATGTAGCCAGCACGCACCTGCACGCACGCTAACGCACATACAAACTCCAACACCCGCCGCGTGCGCAAAATGCGTTTAAGAAGCATAGGGGACGCGGCGAATATTACGCAAATCTATAAATCAGATTATTGGCAGCTGATTTATTAGTGACGTAATGCAAGAAAGATGTTTGCTTGCTTGATAAGAATAGTTAGCAGTTGGGCTACGTGGGCGAGGCGGGATGGCGGATGGAGCTAGGTACCATGAGTTTCATAAGGTGGTCAACGGAAATGAACAGGTGCCGTAATGCTATGATGAGCGATGCTGAATTTTATAGTGCATACGAACTGACTCATAAGAAAATTTGGGGGCGAGTAGAAAAATCACGTAGCTGACTCGGTGAATATAGGAGGCCTTATATATAGTTGAGAAAATCGCGTACAGCCATTTAAGGGAGAAAGTTATTCAGAGAGAGAGGAGAGAGACGAAGAGAGAGAAAGAGAGAGAGAGAGGAGATCAGACGAGAGAGAGAGAGAGGAGGAGAAGAGAGAAGAGAGAGAGAGAAGAGAGGAGAGAGAGGGAAAGGGCAGAGATAGAGAGAACATAAGTAAGAAAACGATGTAGAAAGAGAAAGGCGAGGAGGGGAAGGAGAGCGAGAGAGACAGTATAATATATATTACTATAATAATATATATTATTATATATATACGAGAGAGAGAGAGAGAGAGAGAGAGGAGAGAGAGGAGAGAGAGAGAGGAGGGGGTCGTCATGCGCGCCGTTCAGATTTCGTAAGACGTTGATCGCTCTAATTAATTATAAAATTAAATTGGTATCTGGTAAAGCAAATAAACGTTCTGGGTCTACGACGAACTTTGTTATACAGTAAGTAAGTTGATATGCAGTAATCTAAGAGGCTACCTGCCCTATTAACCGATACGAATTATCGTGTAAAATCACGGGTCCACCGTGTGACCCAGCCAGCTGACCGTGACGCACAGGGACGGAGTGGTCACCAAACCCAACGATAAGATCGCACGCGTTCACTTTCTCATGCACTCATCAACGTACACGTATAGCTGCTATCTCACCGCGCATAAGTTATCACGATATCCCAGCAGATGCTAGAGCTATCGGGATGCAGCTAATGTAGCATAGAACAGAAATTCAAAGTCCACTGACGCGTCGTGTAACCAGGCGACACACGCGGCAGACGTACACTGGCTGGGTCATATAGCGCTGTCACAAACCTATGTCCGTGCGTGTGACACACTGTCAAACTGTAGTGAGACGAGAGCACCCTATACATTATACATATACATATACATTATTACATATACAACATGCGCGCGGCGACGTGTACAGTCATTCTTGCTGTCACCATCATCTGCTGTGTAATTACTACTGCACGCGGACAACACCAGGCAGCGCCACTGAGTAAGTGTCATAATTGTTATATTTGATTAATAAATAGCTCATAATATACATATACGTATATATGTGTGTATGTGTGCGCGCGTGTGTGCGTGCGTGCGCGCGCGTGTGTAGGTATATAGATAAATGACAGTTACAGTGAATCTGGCAGAAACTGACGAGTCAACGACGACGATTGTTATGATGGCGATTAATGTTGATCGATAATAATCAAGTAGGCGCGATATTAATACTCTCTCTCTCTCTCTCTCTTCTCTCCTCTCTTCGCCTCTCTCTCTCTCTCTCTCTCTCTCGCTGTTTCTCTCATTCTCATCATCCTCTCCTCTCTCGTCTCTCTCTTCTTCTCGCTCTCTATACTGTCCTCTCTCTCATCTCACGTCACTCTCTCCGTCTTTCTCTCTCGCGCGCTCATCTCTTCTCTTAACCCTCCGTCGTCGTCGATCGTGCGTGCGTAGCGTGAGTGCGGCGTGCGTGCGTGCGTGCGTGCGTGCGTGGTTGCGTGCTGTCGGTAGATGCGTACGAGCGATAGATCAGTGTCATGTCCGGCACTCGCGCCGGCGCACTAGGCGCACGCAAGATGCTCTCTCATCACTCAGCTCGTTCCCCACCCCAGGACAGCCTTGTCATCGCCGCAGGTCACACACCCCGTACGAATTCACTCAATCCAGATCAGAGATCAAGATACATAATGATAATCGCCTGATACGATACTAACTGACTATACCCGCCACGCCTCACGAAACTTCGATCGCATGCCGCTGCCGCTGCTGTCCAATGCTAATCCGCGGCGTCGCTCCGCTTGCTACTACAGCTGCGCAAACCAGAGGAATTACTCACACTTCTTTCGTTGCAATTTTCTGCCCATTTTCGACCCCTACCCATTAAATACACCTGGACAGAATGTAGTATAATATCATTCATATAATAGTAAGTATGTGTCTGCAGGAGCCTAAAACATTGATGAGTTAGCTTTTACTCTATAGTAGACTGCGCGCTAATATTTGGCATGGTATAAATAATTTTGTATTGTGGACCAGCATGAGGAATTCCAGAGACAACGGTGAACCCTATCTCTATCGCTTTCATTCACCAGGTCCTACTTCTGCGGCCGGCGGCAGCCTCGAGATCTCGCGCGATGCTTGGTGCAAACGGGCGAAATCGACGGTCACTATAGGAAGTTTACAACTCCGATCTTTGCCGAACATTCACGGTTTTGTCGAGTTTCATACAATATAGTAAATAATTGAATTTGTGTATTTTTTAAAATGGTTTATGTTAGTTAATTCGTACTGTAGATTATTTTAGTTGTAGCGCATAGACTTTCGTAACCTAGTAGTAATTCTTCAGAGCCGGTTTTGTGCTTTA
>NW_014577081.1:891350-898388 GCF_000485595.1 Priapulus caudatus
TAAAGCACAAAACCGGCTCTGAAGAATTACTACTAGGTTACGAAAGTCTATGCGCTACAACTAAAATAATCTACAGTACGAATTAACTAACATAAACCATTTTAAAAAATACACAAATTCAATTATTTACTATATTGTATGAAACTCGACAAAACCGTGAATGTTCGGCAAAGATCGGAGTGTAAACGTCCATAGTTACCGTCGATTTTCGACGCGTTTGCCACGCAAGCATCTCGCGAGATCTCGAGGCTGCCGCCGGCGCAGAAGTAGGGACCTGGGAAATGAAGCGCGATAGATTAGGGTTTCACTCGTTGTCTCTGGAATTCTCTCCAATTGCTGGGTCACAATACAAAATTATATACCATGCAAATATACGCGCAGTCTACTATAGAGTAAGCTAACTCACAATGTAGCTCCGCGACACATACTTACTATGTAATAATGTGATATGATATTATATCCACATTCATGTCACAGGTGTATTAAGTGGTATGTGCGAAAATGGCAAAAATGCGAACCGATAAAATGTGATAATTCTCTGTTTGGCGCAGCTGTTATACAACGAGCACCGCGCATACATTACAGCACGGCACGCATGCGACATTTCTACGTGCGTATACCATAGTACTACACGATGATCATGTATATCTATCGTGCTATCTATATGAATCTACGTGTGTGTACCTGCGGCGATGACAGCTGCTCCTGTGACGTAGCTAGAGTGTGAGATGAGCATCTGCTGCGCCATGTGACCGCCGGCGGCGATGCCGGACACGGACACATCTACGGCTCCGTAGCCATCTACCGACAGCACGCACGCACGCACGCACGCACGCACGCACGCACGCACGCACGCACGCACGACGACGACGACGGAGGGAGAGAGAGAGAGAGAGCGCGCGAGAGAGAAAGAGAGAGAGTGAGTGAGAGAGAGAGAGAGAGAGAGAGAGAGAGAGAAANTCAGTTGCTAGGAGGCCCCTGATTGGCCGCCTGCTACGAGGCCCCTGATTGGTCGGCTGCTAGGAGGGCCCTGATTGGTCGGCTGCTAGGAGGCTCCTGATTGGTCGGTAGCTACGAGGCTCCTGATTGGTTGGTAGCGAGGAGGCCCCTGATTGGTCGGCTGCTACGAGACTCCTGATTGGTCGGTTGCTAAGAGGCCCCTGATTGGTTGGTTGATAGGAGGCTCCTGATTGGCCGGCTGCTAGGCAGCCCCTGATTGGCCAGCTGCTACGAGGCCCCTGATTGGTCGGCTGCCTGGAGGCCCCTGATTAGCCGGCTGCTACGAGGCTCCTGGTTGGTCGGCTGCTAGGAGGCCCCTGATTGGTCGGCTGCTACAAGGCTCGTGATTGGTCGGCTGCTACGAGGCCCCTGATTGGTCGGTTGGTAGGAGGCCCCTGATTGGTCGGCTGCTAAGAGGCCCCTGACAGGCTTTTCTGGCTTCTCATAATTCTGGCTGGGTAGCGCCGTAGTGCGCCTATTTTTATAGGCGTCTTTGATAACATCAGGAGTGAATAATAGAAATAATATATAGAGATAAACAACTTTATTATTCACTCCTGATAACATTTACAGCTACAATGCGAGCCAGAAGAGAAATTCCAATCATTCTTTTAACAGGCTAACAACCAGCGCTTGCTTATTATATTACATTACGCTACGTACGTTATATTACATTACGCTACGTACGCTACGCTACGTATTACATTACACCAAGATTACACCAAGAGCGTATTAAGAAGAAATCTTAAGAAGAACCCTCTTAATACGCTCTTGATTACACGTGTAAAGCGAGATAATGCCACAGGAATAGTGCACAGGTCAGCACCATGCAGGCACCTGTTTGGTGTGTAAATTCTGCTAATTGGGTTTATCCAAGCTGTTTATCCAAGTAGTTTATCGCCTAACTTACTATCAAGAGCAAATACCTACCTTGGTATTTATTAGCTCTTGTTACTATATATATATCGAGCAAGGACCACGCATAACGGTTTTCCGCCAAATCTGCGGCTACGAGATAGTTTATAGAACGTACCGACTGCGGACTGGTTCCCCGCTAGGTAGCACTGCCGTGAAAGTTCCACCGCCTTCCCCGTATTTCATCACGATCTTAAACATCTCAATCTCGAACGCAACATTAAAATATTCTTTGCACCATTTAATCACATGCGGCAGATCTGACTCGATAGCCTCCCTGATTGTACACCCGTTCGCCATGATGCTTTCAAATCAAATGCGCATACGGCCTGCTCATGGCCGCCGGCCCCCGTGTGTAACGTCCGCTATACCAAATGAGAAAACCGTGGTGAAAAACTCAATCCCGATAGACAAGAGTCACGCCGCTAAGTGCATGCTCCGCCTGCATAGGTATGATTGTTCGATTATAGGTACAGGATTTTAGGTGGGCCAAGCTGTCTCGGTTATAGCTCTAGTAACTATAGCCCGCGTACGGTTTCCTGCGAGTACGCGGGCTATAGTTACTAGAGCTATCTCGGTTAGAGGTGATTCCCTTGTCTCTGTGAGGTGAACATGAAAAACGCATTCGTTAATATTAGTCGTACCCTCGGTGTATAGATTGCAGTGTGTGTGTGTGTGTGTGTGTGTGTGTGTGTGTGGGCTGCTGATTGCCCGGCTGTTACGAGGCTCCTGATTGGTCGGCTGCTACAGGCCCCTGATTGGTCGGTTGGTAGGAGGCCCCTGATTGGACGGTTGCTAGGAGGCCCTGATTGGTCGGCTGCTGTCAGGGGCCTCTTAGCAGCCGACCAATCAGGGGCCTCCTACAACCGACCAATCAGGGGCCTCCGTAGCAGCCGACCAATCACGAGCCTTGTAGCAGCCGACCAATCAGGGGCTCCTAGCAGCCGACCAACCAGGAGCCTCGTAGCAGCCGGCTAATCAGGGGCCTCCAGCAGCCGCCAATCAGGGCCTCGTAGCAGCTGGCCATCAGGGGCTGCCTAGCAGCCGGCCAGTCAGGAGCCTCCTATCAACCAACCATCAGGGGCCTCTTAGCAACCGACCAATCAGGAGTCTCGTAGCAGCCGACCATCAGGGGCCTCCTCCGCTACCACATCAGGAGCCTCGTAGCTACCGACCAATCAGGAGCCTCCTAGCAGGCCGATCAATCAGGGCCCTCCTAGCAACCGACCAATCAGGGGCTTCATAGCAGCCGCCCTCAGGGCCCTCCTAGCAGCGACAAATCAGGGGCCTCGTCAACAACGGCCAATCAGCGGCCTTGTAGCAGCCAACCAATCAGTGGCCTGCTGCAACCGACCAATCAGAGGCCTCCTAGCAACTGGCTAATCAGGAGCCTCGTTGCAACCGACCAATCAGGGGCCTCCTAGCAGCTAACCAAGCAGGGCCCTCCTAGCAACCAACCAATCAGGGGCTTCGTAGCAGCCGGCCAATCAAGCCTCCTAGCCAGCCGACCAATCAGGGCCTCGTAAAACGGCCAATCAGCGGCCTCATAGCAGCCGACCAATCAGTGCCTGCTAGCAACCCCAATCAGGAACCTCATAGCAACCAACCAATCAGGAGCCTCGTAGCAGCTGACTAATCAAGGGGCTTCTGCTATTACATGGCTGCAATCGACGACATTAACGGCTAAGCACAACCAATCACTCACACAACTTGCAATCTGGCAATGCTGTGTTAACTCATGCTCGACCGGCTTATATACCGCATATCCTGCTAACAGACAGTAAGATGGCAAGGAAGCTAACACCAGCCAATTAACCAGTCTCGTCGCCGTGGTCCAGCCTGCTTGCAATTATTATCAAGGCATTCATAATAGTCAACAGCGCCATGTCTACTACCAATGCTGCCGCACGCACACGCTTTACGCAACCTAGACACACAATATATACACTGACGCGCACAGGCACAAGCACTCCTAAATGTCAAATGTCAAAGTCAATGTCAATGTCAATGTTATATGTCAAAGTCAAGGCTCCTTCACTCTTACCCCTACCCCTACCCCTACCGCTAACCCTAACCCTGATCCTAACCCTGACCTCAGTTAGCGGTGACTGCTACTTCCGCTGACCACCTGACCAACGCCACTTGATATAGAATAATCTTAATAAAATAATAATAATATTGATAAAGTATAATCTTACACGTTAATGTAATCAATATACCTCAACAGCGCCTGACAGGCATATATGTTCGATAGCTTACACACACACACAACACACACACACCACCACACACACACTCACACACCCCACACACCACACACACACAAGATACAGACACACATACACACTGCGCGCGCATCGACCCCTCTCCCCCTCCCCCCTAGAGAGGGAGAGAGAGAGCGCGAGCGAGAGAGAGCGAGAGACGCAGGCACGCGCATACATATGCCAATATAATAGTCAAATATATTATGTCACAGAGTAGAACCGGGTTTTTTCACGAATACGGCTGTACACCTGGTAGCACTCCATCGGACTATTCCTATTATACATACTTACACACATCGATATTCTCGGTGATAGTATAGATTTCACACCACGTGGTATTTCACAGGCTTATAATAATTAAACAACTTACAAAATAACCGAGCCAGTGTACGAACTAACTTCATGAAAAATTACTTACCTTAGTTGAATGTACACATTGACTGAAAGTCTTCCCTGATTTGAAGTCCATTCTGGCTGAATTTTCACCCTGGCTGTAAGTCAAGCGTCACTGCATTTCTGGCGTTGTTAATTTGTACCTCGATCAACTCTAGTTTAACGCCTAGCGTTGATGGTTGCCTCTTATTAAGCGATGAAATTGTAGCAGACGCTCAAATGCTATATATAATAGTACCGGCCCTCAAGACAACAGACATGCAAAGAAGCTAACACCAAGCAATTTACGCGTCTCGTCATCACCTCGACTGTTGCAATAACAACAACAGCCTAGACGCGCCAAGATGTCTATATCGTTACGCGCAACCCGCTCCCATACATTACATCAGGAGTAGATAATAGGGAATCTACTATATTCTACTATATAGTATATCTACTATATACCTACTATATATCTACTATATACTTCCCTATTATCTACTCCTGATTACATACACGTCAGTCCACACACACCACGCACACACACACACACACACACACACACACACACACACACCCGCTGGCGCGCGGCGCGGCGCGCACACACACACACACACCACACACACCATATATATATATATAAACTTAGACACGAGGGCACTCACGGAGAGTGCATACCTTCCGCGAGCATGTATGTATGTGCTCGCTGGTGGCGGTCTGCTGACTGACTCGCCTGCTGCTGACTCGCGCGCTCACTGGTGGCTGCTGCTGACTCGACGCGCTATCGATCGCGCGTGGCTACACACACACACACACACACACACACACACACACACACCACACACCACAACACACACACACCAGAGCGATTACATGACCTCCGTTGCAACTCCGTTGCAAGGAGTATAATTATATATCTAGGGGCCTATCAGGGGCGTAGCCAGGATTTTCAAAGTTGTAGGCACGACTATCTGAACGGAGCGCCACCATCGTGTTTGCGCGGAGCGTACAAGAAAATTTTGGTTTTACAAACCCCGCAGATTGGCTTGTTGTCCATGTTGTAGATTCATTTCAAGATGGGCATGTACGTGTGATTTCCTGCCATGTTCACTTGTCACTTTGGGTGAATCTCTCCCCTGTGTCGGGAAACAGATATTTAAGTATGATTAACTAATCAGAATTACGGGAAGTTAAGTATGATTATAGTGATTTAATCATACTTAAGTTAAGTACGCTTCGTGAAACCGGCCCCTGGGGTTGTGACAATAACACAGTATTTTCAATGGCTCCGTGGGCGCAGTCCACTGATCTCTATAATATAATCTATCGATCTATCGATTATATTATAGAGATCATGCAGTGGCGCAGTTATGTTGGAGTCCTTAGCAACAACATATGTATAAACATAGCGTAGTACGGCTCTTTCAATTGGATTATTCACTTCGCTCTTAGCGCATGCGTTGCAACGCGGGACCTAATTGGACAATTCTCCGTCATTTTACTACGCGTTGTCGGTGAATAATAAGCTGAATTTCCTAATTTTCCCGCAAAATTACTAAAAACCTCGGCGGCCTCAGACGTAGGATAAGATGAAAATCGTTTGTTTCATATTTTCCCTTTATTTACAAAACATTTTCATGTTCTGCCGGGGAGGGGATCACAAGACTAAAAGAACGGACAGGACGGCCTATAGTCTATTGGTCTATTGGTCTATTGGTCTATGGTCTATAGTCTAATTGGTGAAATGACAGCGTATACATAGTCACGCTATCCACGCACGCATGCACACTTGCACCTCCGCGCACGCGCACGCACATTCACGCATGCCCGAACGCATGTCGGCACGCTTGCAGGCACCAGGCGCGCAAATCCATTTTGAAATGTGGGGGGGACACCAGTAGCGAGCACGCGAAGGGGGGGGGTCTGGGGAGCCCTGCCCCGAGAACATTTTTGAAATTAGACCCCCTCAGAATGCGTTTTCTGCGCGAGCAGGGGGGGGTCTGGACGGCCCCTGAGACCCCCCTGTACACCGCCCCTGCACACACACACACACACAGCACACACACACACACACACACACACACACACACACATGCATTTGGTTTGTGATAAGATTACGAAAAAGGTTGCCACATGCAGTCATAAAATCAAGAAAACAATAACAGAAAACCCAATCATTTGGTGTTGAGGCTGATCACAAAATAAATTGTCCGTTATTATTGTTGCTCCAGTCCATCATATGCGTGTATACATATGCATCAATTTGCATGAAAATTACATTATTAAATCAATGCTCAGTTAACTCCAGTCTCCCTCTTGCGTGAATATAGCTCGTGTTCCAGCTTAATCTTGAATCAGTGTCTAATGTGAGTGATATCTCCTAAACTTTCATAAACATACTTTCTCTTGTGATTTCTGCATACAATTATTTAATATAAGAAAAAAAACGTGTTAAAAAAGAAAGGCGGTACTAAATTTATCAAGACAG
>NW_014577081.1:904208-906156 GCF_000485595.1 Priapulus caudatus
CAGGGGCCTCCTAGCAGCCGACCAATCAGGGGCCTCGTAGCAGCCGACCAATCACGAGCTTTGTAGCAGCCGACCAATCAGGGGCCTCCTAGCAGCCGACCAATCAGGGGCCTCGTAGCAGCCGACCAA
The DNA here is from genome assembly GCF_000485595.1 of Priapulus caudatus. NCBI lineage: Eukaryota > Metazoa > Priapulida > Priapulimorpha > Priapulimorphida > Priapulidae > Priapulus > Priapulus caudatus. The sequence goes on from NW_014577081.1 coordinate 904,338, forward strand.
TCACGAGCTTTGTAGCAGCCGACCAATCAGGGGCCTCCTAGCAGCCGACCAATCAGGAGCCTCGTAACAGCCGGCCAATCAGGGGCCTCCAGGCAGCCGACCAATCAGGGGCCTCGTAGCAGCTGGCCAATCAGGGGCCGCCTAGCAGCCGGCCAATCAGGAGCCTGGTAGCAACCGACCAATCAGTGGTCTGCTAGCAACCGACCAATCAGAGGCCTCCTAGCAACTGGCCAATCAGAAGCCTCGTCGCAACCGACCAATCAGGGGCCTCCTAGCAGCCGACCAATCAGGGGCCTCCTAGCAACCTACCAATCAGGGGCTTCCTACCAATCGACCAATCAGGGGCCTCGTAGCAGCCGACCAATCACGAGCCTTGTAGCAGCCGACCAATCAGGGGCCTCGTAGCAGCCGACCAATCTGGGGCCTGGTAGCAGCCGACCAATCTGGGGCCTGGTAGCAGCCGACCAATCAGGGGCCTCTTAGAAGCCGGCCAATCAGGGGCCTCGTTGCATTCGACCAATCAGGGCCAACCTTCGTTATAAGCGAGTTCGTAGTTAGCCGTGTACGTGCACACGCACGCACGTGTACGTGCACACGCACGCACGCACACGTGCACATGCACGCACGCCCGTGTACGTGCACACGCACGCACGCACACGTGCACATGCACGCTCGCACGTGTACGTGCACACGCACTCACCCACGCGCGCACGTGTACGTGTACACGAACGCACCCACGTGTACGTACACACGCACGCTCGCACGCACGTGTACGTAGACACGCACGCATGCACGTGTCGTGTCGCTGCTTTCATCGTGAGTTGAACGCAATAATTGGTTTATGCTAGGCACGCCCCTCAACAACCAGCAGCTACGATGGCGTAGTGAATTTGCACTAGAATTCATCAACATTTGCGTACGCAGGTGCTACGCTGCGTTGATGAATCGCACCTGCGAGCTTTGCGTACGTACTTCGTAGAAACTCTGTGTACGCAATACACTTTACGCATCGTTGATGAATCTCGCCCCAGAATCGCTACGAGTTGCAGTTGCACGTTTCCGCATACGTAGCGATTTCACAGCAATTTCGACTGCGATTCTGGAATCGCTGCCTAGTTGCATGAAAAAGTCGCATGTCTGCGCTAGGCTTAAGAGTGTTATAACGCAATACCCGTTAACACGCCAAGGGCGCCGTACGTCACCAGATGGCGCTGTTCATTTTGCAATATATCAGAAATTCTTCAGGACCTCATGTAGTACGCGTATGCAAAGTTTCACAATTCTAACCAAAAGTGCACAATCCATGTGCTTATCCGCTGGACTAGAACGCGTGGTGCTGTTGATGTTATTACTCGCTTACCAATTATTACGCTTAAAAATCATGGAAAATAACCTCACCTGTGTGTGAACTAACTTTATGAAAAATGACTTACCTTGGTTGTAAGTCCACCGCGCCCTAGATATACGCCGATCTTAAACGTTTGTTCATCCTGGTGTAGTTCATACGTGGCAGAGCAATGGCTTTTATCAAGCGATGATATTGTAGCTGACGCTCAAATGCCTTATATACGAACCCTCCAGCCAACAGACATCGCCAATTCAAAGATGCTAACACCAACCAATTTACGCGTCTCGTCGTCTGGTGCAATAACAACAAACATCTAGACGCGCAAATATGTCTTTATCGTTATACAGCCATATGCAGTTCTTCAGACACGTGCATGTGTGTGTGTGTGTGTGTGTGTGTGTGTGTGTGTGTGTGTGTGTGTGTGTGTGTGTGTGTGTGTGCACGTGTATGTGTGCGCAAGTGTGGGTAGGT
>NW_014577081.1:909396-911394 GCF_000485595.1 Priapulus caudatus
TATATATATATATATATATATATACATCTCGCTCGTGCCTCTAATAGGTAGCGCCTCCCGCCCACCCTAGAAGCGTGTAATACATGACGTCATACTAAGTAACGCTAATTCGCACTATGACCAGCATGTCATGGTATTACGTACCTTCTAAGACGAACCGATCCTGAGTGCGCCGCCCTGGAGCATGTCGCCTGATTCACGGGGCTCGTGGGTCGCAAACCGCGAGGGAGGGGCTGCTGCTGCTGCGAGGAGGAAGAGGAGGAGGAGGAGAAGGAGGAGGAGGAGGAGGAGGCGGCGGCGGCGCCGGAACACGTGGTAGACGGCAGAGAGCCGCCGGGTGGCACCGCTGTCGCCTGCCTGCGATGCGCGGGGCGGGTGTTATCCGACGCTGCCGCCGACGGTGCCGCCGACGCTGACGCCGATGCTGACGCTGACGCTGACGATGAGCAGAGCGTGGACACGGGCCGTGAGGTAGAGGTGTGGGACACGCCGCCACACAGCGACGACGTCCGCTTCGGAAGCGTCGCCGAGTAGACGGGCGTCCGCTGCGAGGAGGCACGTAAGGGGCTCGTCGGAATCGATTTCGTCGGGCTGAGCGGAGGTAGATGGGAGGGCGAGGACGGCGACGTGGGGCTCGTAGGGGGAAGTTGGGAACCGACAGTGGGGTTGGCGGGCGGTTCGAAGGAGAGCGTCAGCGGCTTGATGGAAGGTCTCTGTCTGCCGGATCTTGGCTGCGTGTTGCCTCCGCGCTTCTACAAAAACATCAAATACAAACAAAACAAAAAATCAAGAGACGTCTCCGTTGAAATCAGGAGTTTCAGCGCAATGTACTCATGCCCCCCCCACTAATCCGTATATTTTCAAGAGCTAATAATACCTTAGAGAGGTATTATTAGCTCTAAAGAAGAGGTAGTTAATAAGAGGTAGCTAATAAGAGGTATTATTAGCTCTTGATATTTTGTTACTAAATAAATTACTGCGCAAAATCTTGTATTATAAACCCTTTCATCTCCGCGCAAGTCCACCTATAGGCCTAGGGAATGTAAAAACACTAAGACATTGTGTAAAACTCAATCTAGTATATAGGTTCTCTTAGGCTGCACCTACCAAAAGACCCTAAAAGGAGAAATGATGCAAGAGATATCGCTATTTCGATCTGAACGTGTTCTCTAGCAGTACTAATAAGACATCAACAAGCGTAAGAATTATAGGTCCACGCCAGATTTCACTGCACTAAGTTTAACCTGCCGCCTAGGCGTACGACAGCGACATCTGGCGGGAGAAATACACAGTGAGATTAACGCAGAGATTAATACAAAGATTAACATCGGATTAAAAGCGTTATCGGGATTAACGCATATATAGATAATCCTGTGAGCAGTATTATTGAGCGTACCTTGATAATACGTTGACTCGGTGAGTAGCACCCGTTCTGGTCGCCAGGAGCGGTCTTTTCTCCCGAGCCCCCGCCATTCGCTGCCGTCCCCGCAGCTGCAGTCGTCGCGGACGACGACGGCGACGATGCCGCCTCGTCCGACGATGCGAAGTTGATGACGATGCTATCGCCATCGTCGTCGCCGCTCGCGTACTCGTCGCTGCTGTGACCTACGGGCGACAACAATCACGACACGTCACGACACGTCACGACACGTCACGACACGGCACGGTACGTCACGTCACGGCACGTCACGGCACGTCACGGCACGTCACGGCACGTCACGGCACGTCACGCCACGTCGGTCATCCTTAAGAGCGAACCATGCGTTCGGTGCAGCATGGTATACACCCCCTGTATGGCTAACGTTCCCCCTCTACATTGCGCATGGGCAACCCCCCCCCTCCCCCCAATACGCATGCGCAATACGCCCTGCGCCCTGCTACATACGCCCATGCCCAAAAGCAGAGCAGAAAAAGATAGATAGATGGATAGAGTGAGAGAGAGAAAGAGCGAGAGAGAGGGGGAGATAGAATGAGAGAGAGAGAGAGAGAGAGAGAGAG
>NW_014577081.1:913204-916109 GCF_000485595.1 Priapulus caudatus
ACACACACACACACACACACACACACACACACACACACACACACACACACATACCCCCAACCCACACACATAACATCCGCACAACACAAAACTTACACGTTGGAATTATTGCTCGAGTTTGAGCTGGGTCGCGACGTCGCGTCGTCGGACGTCGCCCGGGAGAGCGGCGGCGAGACGTACATCTTCCTCGAGTACCCCGCCGCGTCGCCAGCAGCCGTACCTCCCACCGGCGCCTCCCCCGCGCACGGCGGCGGCACCGCCTCGCACAGCGGCGCGCGCGAGCCTCGCACGTTGAACCCGCTACAGGTCGTATACGCCGGAAGGCGCTCCAGCCTGCCGTAGCGCAGCGCCGACGGACTTCCGCCGGACGCCCTCTGGCGGTCGCACGAGCTTCCGGCGCGCGCAGGGTAAGCGGAGGAAGAGGAGGAGGATGGGGAGGAGGAGGGGGAAGGGAAGCTTTGGTCGGGCGAGGGCGCTGCGGTAGGTTCCCGCTGCTTGCGGAACCCCGGGTCGCTGATCTGGCGAGAGTAGTACTGCTGCAGAAGATAGATGTTCTGGCGTTTCAGCGAGCGCGGGCTGCGCGTCGACAGGTCGCTCGTGTAGCCGCTGTCGGCCGTGCCGTTAGAGCACGTCTCCACCGACGTCTCCTGCTGCTGCTGCTGCTGATGATGCTGCTGCTGCTGCTGATGCTGGTGATGCTGCTGGTGGTGGTGGTGGTGGTGCTGCTGCTGCTGCTGCTGCTGCTGCTGATGCTGATGTGGTCCTCGCGCCTCCCTGCTCCCTGCCGCCGTACCACGCTCCAGACTGCGGTAGCGCTCCAACAGGCCGTAGTTGCCGCGTCGACCCTGTCTATAGGCGCCCTCTAGACTCGCCGTCTTGTCGATCACTTCTCCTCGAGCGCTAGGATCGGGGCTGCCCGGCGTGGCGGCAGGGGCGGCGGCCGACGGCGACGACGACGGCGCGGCGTGTTCGATACGATACAAGCCCTGGTCGCCGGAAACGTTCAGGTCGTATTTGCACCGACAGAGGGCGTCGGCGTCGGCGTCGTCGTAGTGCGCCGACGCGCGCGTGCTCAGCGTCGGATACTGTCGGCTGCGGTAGGACGTCTGCGTATCGTAGACGGCGCTCGGCTGGTAGCCGACGCTGTTGTGCCTGCGGGGAAGCAAAGTGCGCGTGACGTAACCGCAGTTTGTGTGACGTAGCGGCACGTTGCATGACGTAGACAAAGATACGTTGCGTAATGTACGATCGGTCGTAAGTTGAATGAGGTAATGTGACAATATATATATATATATATATATATATATACATCTCGCTCGTGCCTCTAATAGGTAGCGCCTCCCGCCCACCCTAGAAGCGTGTAATACATGACGTCATACTAAGTAACGCTAATTCGCACTATGACCAGCATGTCATGGTATTACGTACCTTCTAAGACGAACCGATCCTGAGTGCGCCGCCCTGGAGCATGTCGCCTGATTCACGGGGCTCGTGGGTCGCAAACCGCGAGGGAGGGGCTGCTGCTGCTGCTGCTGCTGCGAGGAGGAAGAGGAGGAGGAGGAGGAGAAGGAGGAGAAGGAGGAGGAGGAGGAGGAGGCGGCGGCGGCGCCGGAACACGTGGTAGACGGCAGAGAGCCGCCGGGTGGCACCGCCGTCGCCTGCCTGCGATGCGCGGGGCGGGTGTTATCCGACGCTGCCGCCGACGGTGCCGCCGACGCTGACGCTGACGCTGACGATGAGCAGAGCGTGGACACGGGCCGTGAGGTAGAGGTGTGGGACACGCCGCCACACAGCGACGACGTCCGCTTCGGAAGCGTCGCCGAGTAGACGGGCGTCCGCTGCGAGGAGGCACGTAAGGGGCTCGTCGGAATCGATTTCGTCGGGCTGAGCGGAGGTAGATGGGAGGGCGAGGACGGCGACGTGGGGCTCGTAGGGGGAAGTTGGGAACCGACAGTGGGGTTGGCGGGCGGTTCGAAGGAGAGCGTCAGCGGCTTGATGGAAGGTCTCTGTCTGCCGGATCTCGGCTGCGTGTTGCCTCCGCGCTTCTACAAAAACATCAAATACAAACAAAACAAAAAATCAAAAGACGTCTCCGTTGAAATCAGGAGTTTCAGCGCAATGTACTCATGCCCCCCCCCCCACTAATCCGTATATTTTGTTACTAAATAAATTACTGCGAAAAATCTTGTATTATAAACGCTTTCATCTACGCGCAAGTCCACCTATAGGCCTAGGGAATGTAAAAACACTAAGACATTGTGTAAAACTCAATCTAGTATATAGGTTCTCTTAGGCTGCACCTACCAAAAAGACCCTAAAAGAGGAAATGATGCAAGAGATTTCGCTATTTCGATCTGAACGTGTTCTCTAGCAGTACTAATAAGACATCAACAAGCGTAAGAATTATAGGTCCACGCCAGATTTTACTGCACTAAGTTTAACCTGCCGCCTAGGCGTACGACAGCGACATCTGGCGGGAGAAATACACAGTGAGATTAACGCAGAGATTAATACAAAGATTAACATCGGATTAACAGCGTTATCGGGATTAACGCATATATAGATAATCCTGTAAGCAGTATTATTGAGCGTACCTTGATAATACGTTGACTCGGTGAGTAGCACCCGTTCTGGTCGCCAGGAGCAGTCTTTCCTCCCGAGCCCCCGCCATTCGCTGCCGTCCCCGCAGCTGCAGTCGCCGCGGACGACGACGGCGACGATGCCGCCTCGTCCGACGATGCGAAGTTGATGACGATGCTATCGCCATCGTCGTCGCCGCTCGCGTACTCGTCGCTGCTGTGACCTACGGGCGACAACAATTGTGACACGTCACGGCACGGCACGTCACGGTACGTCACGGCACGTCACGGCACGTCGGTCATTCTGAAGAGCAAACCATGCGTTA
>NW_014577081.1:920252-922924 GCF_000485595.1 Priapulus caudatus
AGGAGTTTAGGAGCGCTATTATGAACGCAAGCAGTGAATTTCAGCTGTAATTCTCGTCCTATGACAAATAGTGTCATAGGAGAGCGTATATGCGTATGTCGTATTTGTCGTAGATGCAAACAGAACATGTTGAGTAAGCGGAATGTCAGAAGCAGTTCTTTATGAAGACACGTGTGGAACCTGCCTACCTTACAGACGAGCGCCTTTGCTTGGAGGTAGTATAGTTCGATAGTTTGACTGTCCCGCAGTCTCGATATGCTGTCGACGTAGAATCTGAAGCGAAAAATAGTCATTGTAGTCAGGGTTGCTACAGACGAAAGGTTCGTTGTCAAAAACATCGTAAAATAAAAATAATGTTAAGACTAATTTTCTTTCTGAATTTGGGCCGAGGCTTTGCAGGCATGCAGCTGCACCGTTAATCCGCTCTATCTCACATGCAGATAACTAAATAGACATATCGTAGAACGCGAAATAATAACATGCTACACTACTATAGTTATGGCAAGGTACCATTCTGTAGTTAGGGAAAGCTACAAATCTCTATTTAGGACAAGATACCACTCTATAATTATAGAAGGCTACCATTCTATAGTCAGGACATGCTGCCATTCTCTAGTTAAGGGGAACCACCATTTTATGGTTGGAGAAAGCAAATATTCTATGGTTGGGGCAAACTTAACTTTTAGACGAGTCTTGCGATACAAAACCTTGCCAGTGTACACAAATTTTATTATTTACCGTAGAACTTTCGCGAAAGCGCGCTAAACCTGACAAGAGAGCATCGTTTCACGCGCGCGTGCGCGTCTGTCGTCGTCATGCAGACGATATTGGGTCAGTCGGTTAGACTGCTTCATCAACGACACGCTATCTCGACATCACGGACCTCCCCCTTCCTCTTCCTCTCCTCCCCCTCCTCCTCCCCATCCTCCCCCCATGGGTAGCATTCGTGTGCTGAGGTCTTCTCCTATTGTGCAAGCTTATAGCAGCTCATCTCTAGCTGAGTCTCTCGGCGAAACACAGTTGTACCAGGGGGAGGAGAACCGGGTTATGAGAACCGGGGGGGAGAGGTGAGCGGATTGAATGAGTACCAGAGTTATGAAACTGTTGTGTGTGTGTGCGCGCGCGCGTGTGTGTGTGTGTGCGTGCGTGCGCGCGTGTGTGTGTGTGCGTGTGCGTGCGCGCGTGTGTGTGTGTGAGGGGGTGAGTACCAGAACGAGGGGTGGTGGGGGGATGTAAGTACCGGCGGCACTTAATTCGTACATATTTGCGAGACGATAAAACGCGGCGATAAAGCGGCGACGTCGTCTGAAGGGGAGGATGCGGTGTGCGCGAGTACTCACAGCTTCCTGCAGACAGAGCTTCATCAGTTCGTCCGTCTTCTTCGTCAGCTTGCTCTGCATGTTCTCCTTCTTCTCCTTCAGCGTCTTCAGGGCCTTCAGCTGCTCCTGCAGCGCCGCCAGTGTCTCCTCCGTGTCGCAAACTAGTGACGACGGAAAGAACTACGATTACTGCCGCGCGATGGCGCCACGCGTCACAGGAATTGTGAACGAGCAGACGATATATACATAATATCAAGAGCTAATAATACCTCTTGATAGTATTATTAGCTCTTGATAATATGCACACGATAATTATAACGAAATTGACAGATGATGAACGGCTAGTGCACGATGTAGTAGTTAGGGGGTTACCTCGGGATTTAACAGTCGGTTTTTAAGTCAGTCTCGTGATTCGTGTTTTATGTTAGTCAAACCGCTATATATATTTTTTCAGCCAGGGTATATATATATATATACCCTGGGTGGACGACGGCATGGATGTCAGGGTGCTGGTGCTGCTGCTGGGAGTGACCCCCGGCGGGCTCTTGACATCCGGTTCCGGTGTAGGCGCGCTGACGGGCTGCTGACACAAGGAGGCAGCAATGTCGTCCATCGACCGCATCGTCTGCTGCAAAACAGCGCCACCTATACGTCAGTAATTATCTTCAATGGAGCAAAGAAAGCTTGGCAAATATGTTGTTTTCGAATAAGACTTTTTTAGCGTGTCAATAATTATTTTTATGTATCTTTATATCGCCCGGTTGGAAAATATTTCGTTGAAAGGTGTTCGCTAATTGAAGTAGTGCCTAAAATTGTTGCGACGCACTTTACAGAATATTTCATTGTAAATACCACACTATCGCACCCTTTCCCTCACGCTCATCCTTACACTCACTCGTACTCCTGCCTTTATATTTATCCTCACCCTCACCCTCATTCTTACTCTTACCCTCACTCTTACCCTCACCTTCACTCTTGTCACCCTCACCTCGTGCGGCAGTGGTGATGATACACTTGTCTTACCTTCGTGTGTCTGCGGTCCAGGTAGAACTGGTGTTGACTGATAGCCATGGACCAGATGCATTTCGTGAGGCTAGCAGTGAGAGCGAACCAGACGTGGACGTTGACGCTGCTGGATCCGAAAGATCGTCTGCTCGAAGAGGCGCTATGTATAGAGAGAAGAAGATGAAGATGATGACGATGATGATGATGTTGATGACGACGATGATGATAATGATGATGATGATAGCTTACTCTTTTTCTCCCTCTCTCTCTTCGTCTCTCTCTCTCCCTCTCTCCCTCTCTCTATCTCTTCCTCTCTCTATCTCCGTCTCCCTCTCTCTCTTCGTCTCT
>NW_014577081.1:922949-923858 GCF_000485595.1 Priapulus caudatus
CATCACCATCACCATCACCATCACCATCACCATCACCATCACCATCACCATCACCATCACCATCACCATCACCATCACCATCACCATCACCATCATCACCATCATCATCACCATCATCATCAACAGCAGCAGCAGCAGCAGCAGCAGCATTATAAAGCAGCAGGTGGCTCGTGTTGTGATATCTGACAGCTGTATCACTGCGGGTATTCTATAAACATCCCCCCCCCACCCCCGATCGTCGCCGTCGTTCCGGTAAATCATAAAACCATCCATTAAAACAACACGCATAAATATTATCACAACGATAAATAAAATAATACGCGCGTATTATTCTATTAATATTATTACAATGACCATGTGTTGTGTGGCGAGGCAGACGAGGAGGCACAAATAATATGCATACGGTGATATTATTGACCTACGGGTAATAACCAATAGTTTCTGACGGATTTTACCTGAGGAAGTCTCCATGTGCTATTTGGAGGGCATATGCAGCCAGCTCAAACGTTGTCTCGCTGTCAGCATCTACAGTTCCCTATATACGAAAGCAGCAAGATATTATAGTAATTCAGCATACACTCATGCTAACTATGTAGCTTTGATATATAATAGGTCGATACAGGGACTCGTGAAATTCCAGCATGGACAGAGAACCACGGTTCCCTGGCGGCCGTTTATCTACGCGTAAGATCGAGGGAAGTGATGGAGCGAAGAAATATACATTTGTTTTATTCATTCGCCGATGAAGATGGTGGATATACGATAGCGCATCGAATCTGGTGAGACAACTTATTTGCCCGCGCTTGAACACGCCACTAGTAAGCCAGGCTGTTCTGCTAGCATCTATGACAAATACGACATACGCATATACGCTCTCCTGTGACACTATTTGTCATAGGAAGATTCTTC
>NW_014577081.1:924268-931768 GCF_000485595.1 Priapulus caudatus
AGGGCAAGAGGCTAATAGATAGACCTTGTGCGGAGTATGAAAGAGGCCAAACAACGGAGCTAATAATCACACAGGCGTGTCTCTCCAACAATTATAGGCCTGATAATCGGCCATATTAGATAGCATAATTATCAACTCATAAAGTTATACGGACTACAGCGCACATCTAGAGCGCTGAAACAGCGCCATCCCAGTTACACACCACCACCGACAGCCATATAAGCAATAACCATAACACAACACCAACACCACCATTATTCTGCCCATAAATAAATATAACTAATATAGAGTACCAAGCGACACGACTCTATCGCGCTTATGTGCGTTTCTATTGAGACTCTATGGGCTTGGACAACGGGCGGATCACACGGCCGTTCCCGCGGCGGCTCTACCCATATATATACAATATCCGACAACCAATAAAGACGGGGTTCTGTATGCCGCATCTGAAAAGGAATTTTCACGGTGGTGACATATCGGCCTGATACTGCGATGTTGGAGTGCATATTCGTATCTATCGCTAATGTAACTGTCCAATTGCCAAGAGAGCGCAGATTCCTCAACAGCGGCACGAGAGCGGCAATTCGAGCGACCCGTTCGTCGACACGACGGTGTTTCTACCACGTCCTCACTGGCGACTTATTACTACAGTCACTGGTCAAACACATTGTTCCGAGAAATTTTAGACTGTATAGTTGTGGGCGTTTGCTGAGTAGAGGCTAAACAACACGAATGCGCAGAAGAACACAAGCTTACCGATGCAGGCCCGCAAAGCCGTGCGCGTGCCGGAGACATGATCAGCCATGAACAGACTCGGACAGATCGGCATGCGACAGATGCCATTGATTGCGCCGTGTGAAAAAACGGGAAAGGATGTAAGAGCACCAAATATAACGCGGGGGGACCGCTTAAATATAATGACACACAATCATCTAGTTCCATATATACGTGTCAAACAATACAGAGTAATAGAGGGGAAGAAGGAGAATGAGTGTGTGAGAGAGAGAGAGCACAAGAGGAGATGAAATGAGTAGCCGGGAGACGAGGAAGAGAGGAATGAGAGCAGACTGCTTAGAGGAGCAGAGCGATTCTAAACGAGAGCAGAGAGAAGAGAGGCAGTGAGGATTAAGCAGTAGAGAGAGAGAGTAGAGAGAGAGACGGAGAGGAGAGAAGAGACGAGAGGAGAGAGTGAGGAGAGCAGTAGAGCAGAGAGAGAGAAAACGGAGAGAGAAAGAGAGTAGATGTAAATCTTGAAGAGAGTAAGCTTACGGGCGCGCGCGGATTAGAGACATTCGTGTCTTATCATGAGAGGAGGCTAGCATGTGAGCTGCTCTGACGACGGCCACTGAACGATCATACGCCGTGTCAGGTCTTCACGACCTTACGCCGCAACCACCACAGTAGTAGTCCCGATGTATACACATATAGTTATATGTAGGAATGTGTAATACGCCAGTGCAATATATATACACAGTGTCAGAGATAGCAGCGCGTCCTCACGTGTGCTCCAGCGCGGAACCGGTACCTTTTGAACAGGACTACTTAATTTTTTATGGATTTTACTCGAGGTTATATAATAGAGAAAAAAAGTTAAAATCAGTGACTGCGGATTGGGTTAGTGTCTGCGCGGTGCGCGCGCGATTGAGAGGCGCAGGGTTATTCCGCCGTGTGTGTGGTGTGGAGTTGTGTGCTGTGTTTGTGTGTGTGAGTGTGTGTTTGTGTGGGTGTGGTGTCGTGTCGTGGTGGTTATCGCGTGTACGATATTATCTCATTATTTATGAGTAAAGCAAAGGGCTCTCCAACACACCATCTACGCTGCGGGAGGGGGGAGGGAAGGCGAGGGAGGGGAGGAGGGGAAGAGGATGCAAGGGGGGGAGGGGGGCGGAGGGCGGGAGGGGCGAGGCGTGCAGGGCCAGGGGGGGAGGGGAGGCAAGGGGAAGAATGCGGTGAGCGGGGGGAGGGGGGGGGGGGGAGGGGAGAGAGCGGCCAGGGACGAGGAGGGCAGGGGAGACTGACCGCCTTCACTCGGAAGTAATGATACACCCGCGCGTGAATCCTCGCACTGGGGCTGCTTCAATCAAGATCGAAACACTTTCGAACCTCACGGTCAAAGCGTGTGTTGGCAGATCGGTTGCTTATTGAGATGACGCCATCGAGTCAATTGCTGAGGTGTGGCAGAGATTAGCTCAAGCTTATGCTGCAATAAGCGCAAAAAAGCTCGGCTGCGCTATCTGGCGGCGGTGGTGGGGTGGGGTGGTGCGGGTGCGGTGTGGTTGTCGTAGCTGCTCGCTGGCTGGAGCAGTAGGTGGTGGTGTGGTATGGCTGGGCTCGGCTGCTTGCGCTGGGGGGGTGGGGTGGTGGGGGGTGTGTTTGGTGGTGTTTGTGGTGTGGTGGTGGATGGTGGTGGTGGCCGGCGGTGGTAGGAAAGTGTGGGTGGTGTGGGTGTGCTATGTTGTGCTGGCTGCTAGGGTGGGGTGGTGCGGTGATGCTGCGCACGCTCCTGCTGCGAGCGCCGGCGTCAGGGTAGTTGGGTATGTGCCTGCGCTGGCTCGCTGGCGCTCGGGACGAGGCTGGGAGGTGGTGGGTGTGCTAGGGGGGTGGCTGGTGCTGCTGAGCCTGCAGCCGTATCGGAATCGAAAGCATACGACGCAGTGCGCGTGCGTAAAGCACCACGAGACAACGACGTCGCCCTTACGCCAGGGGCGCTCGTACGGTAGATATTAATCGGTCTCGCAATATATTACGAATTAAGTGCCGCGGGTACTTACATCCCCCACCACCCCTGAATTTCTGTGTACTCACCCCTCACACACAAGACACACCGGCACGCACAACGCAGCACACAACACCCCGCCACGCCAACGCACACACACCGATCTAGGACAGGGCGCACCGCGCGCCGCACAGCGGCCAGTCGACCACAGCATGACAGTTTCATAAACTCTGGTACTGTGATCATTCAACCGCGTCACACTCGCGCGCGCGTCCAGAGACCGCGTCTACCTCCCCCTGGTACAACGGTGTTTCGGCCGAGAGACTCAGCAGAGATGAGCTGGCTATAAGAGGACTTGACAATGAGGAGAAGACCTCAGCACACGAATGACAAGCCCATGGGGGAGGAGGGGGAGAGAGGGGAGGAGAGGAAGAGGAAGGGGGACTTCGCGTGATGCGTCCGAAATACGCGTGTCGTTGATGAAAGCAGACTCATAACCGACGGACACCACCATATCGTACTAGCATGAACGGACGACAGACTCCACGACGCGCGTGAAAACGTAATGCCGCTTGTCAGGTTTAGGCGCGCTTCGCGAAAGGTGAATTTTTGTACAATCTGGCAAGGTTCGTATACAGGGCAAGATTGTCTAAAGAAGTTAAGTGTTGCCGTCCAACCATAAGAATATGCTTTCTCCAACCATGAAAAATGCTGGTTCGAGGCCCTTAAGCTAGAGAGAGGCTGGCAAGCGTGTCCTGACTATAGAATGGAGCCTTTCCTCCCTAACTATAGAATGGTAGCCTTCTATACATATAGAGTGTATATTGTCCTAAATACAGGTTTGTAGCTTTCCCTAGACTACAGAATGGGTACCGGATTGCCATAACTATAGTAGTGTAGCATATGTATTATTTGCGGCGTATCACGAATATGTCTATTTAGTTATACTGCATGTGAGAAGATAGATGCGGACGAACGGTGGCGCCTTGCATGGCCTGCATAAGCCCTCGGCCAAATTCAGAAAAAGAAATGAGTCTTAAACATTATTCGTTTATATTACGCTGTTTTTGAACAACGAACCCACTGTTCTGTAGCAACACCTAGACTACAATGACTATGCTTTGCTTCAACGATTCGTAACATCGACAAGCATATTCGGACTGGGCGGGACAGTCAACGGATCGAAGCTAATACACCCCAAGCAAAGGCGCTCGGCTGTAGTAGCAAAGTCACACGTGTCCTATAAAAACTGCTTCATGACATTCCCTTTACTCAAATGTCTGTTGCATCTACGGACAAATACGACATACCAATATACGCGCTCTCCTATGACACGATTTGTCATGATGGCAAATTACAGGCTGAAATTCACTTGCTTGCGTTGCCATAATACGCTCCTAAACTCCTATGGTGGCGCACATCGGCGCTGCGGTCGGTCGCGGGGACGGCGATTGCACACATACATGACAAATTTGTCATAAGTGAATTATGACTTGTAATATGGCTTATAACATGACTTATTAATATGATTATTATGTATAATATGGCTTATTATTATGGCTTGTAATATGGCTTATAATATGGCTTATAATATGGCTATTATGTATAATATGGCTTATTATTATGGCTTATAATATGGCTTATAATATGACTCATTAATATGATTATTATGCATAATATGGCTTTATCATTTGTCAATCAGAGGCACGATTAACCGCCGAAGTCGCAAACTAATAAATTAATTAATCGTATATATTTTATTTATTGTGCTCGTCGCAGTTAATGACGTAGGAAGCAACGTACGTGTCGGCTGCGTAGGTGAGTCCGAAGTATTCCTTCTCCTTCAGGTTGAAGTGCGAGGCGACGATGTCCAGCAGTTCACCCGCGTACAGCTTCGGCTGCGAAGCAGACGATCATTCGTTAATGACGGGCTCTGATTGGTCGCCAAGGCCAGCCGATAGACGGCGCGTTATGGAGATATCCCATAATACACTATTGTTCCGGATCAGGACATAGGTTGGGGCGTTGGTTCATGATGTCATAGACATAGATATCATATATAAACATGTTTATTGGATGTATGTGGTTGGTGGAATTTATGATATCCGGATGAGCTGCCGCCTGTTCCAGGGCCGTAGCTCGCGGGGGAGGGGCAAGGGGTAACTCACCCCCATAGAAATGTAGATACATTTCATGATCAATGGCGGTCACTTTACCCGAACGCACCACGCACGTGCGTTTGCCAACGTTAGTAGTTTAAATTCATCCACTTATAGTTGGTGTTATATGTTGTATTGGGTAACTATGGCCTGGCCACAGCGAGTGTGGAGTGAAACTAGCAGCATCTCACCTGAATCAAGATGTCCAGGACTCTCTCGTCTGGCAAGGTAACGTGACTTCTCCGTCCTTCCGTCATCTGAAACACAAAACCGCGACACGTTCATTTGCACGTCGGGTAACTGAAGAGGCGTGAGAAATAACAACAACAAGGATGACGACGACGACGACGATGACGACGACGTCGGCGACGACGACGACAACGACGACGTCGATGTCGACGACAACGACGGCGACGACGGCGACGACGGCGACGACGGCGACGACGACGATGTCGACGACGACGACGACGATGTCGTTTAGATGTCTACGTGGCGCATATATATATATATAATTATATATATATATATATATGGGTTCCAGGAAGGGGGAGGTATGAGGCGGGTTTGCATACATGGACAGCAGCAGCACACCAGGAGAGCATATACATTCACACATTAGCCACGGACATGGGAAAACATACGCATGGTTGAATGTAGTTACGGGAGTGACTGCAAGGGCATAGGAATGTGAGAACTATACTTATGTATTATTAAGAGTACATAATAGATTTCTCTTCTATAGATGATATTATCTATCTATAGAACTTCACACGCCGACCTTTGTCGAATGTTAACGAGTTTTGCCGAGTTGTTTGTCAATGTGGCAGACCGAACATCTTATAGCTTGTTGAGAGGTGACTCATTGAGTGACGCAGAGTCCTTCAGATAGTTTGAAGTGTGTGGCATTCTGTAGTGGATGCCAAAACCTGGTTGGTTTTTTGAAAAGGTCAGTGCGAACTGCACACAGATGCGCTAAAGCGTGTATCGTGGCGAGTAGATGATTGGCACCACGTCGCCATCGTCATCACTGTCGTCAACGCTATCATCAATGCCACCGTCATCGCGGCCATCACTGACGGCTTCATCGTCATCGTTATCATCACCGTCATCGTCAGTGACATCGTTACCATTGTCATCATCATCGCCGTCGTCAACCCCATCATCATCGCCATCACTGTCGCCCGATACACGGTTGGGTGCTTTAAGAAGCTTAGTGAGTGCGTGGGAGCAGGCTTATTACCTGTGTGTGTGTGTGTGTGTGTGTGTGCGTAGCGTGGCGGCGTGCGTGCGTGGCGTGCGTGCGTGGTGTGTGTAGCGTGCGGTGCGTGCGTGCGTGTGCGTGCGTGCGTGCGGCGTGTGTGTGTGTGTGTGTGTGTGTGTGTGTGTGTGTGTGTGTGTGTGTGTGTGTGTGTGTGTGTGTGTGCACGCACACCCAATCAGCCGGGCATGGAGTAACTTCAAGCCCCCACCGAGTCACGGTTCCCATGACTGTATTTGTATGTATGGGCACGTCCATCAATCCACGCGACAGGGCGCCCACGCGCACGCGAGCTCAGTAAGCTAGGTAGCGTGGGTGTGCACGTGTGAGATGACGCGGGGAAGGGGGGTCGGGCGTGTGTGCTTATGTTGGGTGGTAGGGGGGGTGCCTAAGTGGGGTGGTAGGGGGGGGCGTGTGTGCCTAAGTGGGGTAGTAGGAGAGGGGTGACTAAGTGGGTGGTAGGAGGGGAGCGGGCGTGCGTGTCTATGTTAGCTGGTGGGGGGCGTGAGTGCTTGTGTTAGCTGGCAGGAGGGGGGTCGGGCGTGCGTTAGGGTAGAAGCATTTTGTTATCGCCCTCCACTATATAAGTGGGTGGCGGGAGGGCACGCGGATGTACGCATTCGAGGCGGCGGGGGAGGGGGTCAGTTTGAGTCGCTGGCGACGGCGGCGGCGGCGGGCGGGGGCCGGGCAAGCGTAAGGCCAGGAGCAGCAGATGCCGTCCTATCTAGCACTGCTCTCCTGTGCTACCTCTCACGTTAACGCCGCACAACGCGTTTTTTTCCTGTTCATCCAAAAACTTGTTTTGTCAGCGGTGGCGGTGGTGGTGACGGTGACGCGGAGCNTGGGGGGAGGGGGAGTTGTTGGTGGCGGGGTGGGGGGGATGGGAGGGGGGAGGGGCGGTGGTGAGTCATTCGCTGGCGGCGGGAGGGGAGTAGAATAGAGCGGACTCTCTGCTGCGGACTAGTCGCAGCAGAAAAATGCTTTCCACGCGATTTCGCTGAAGAGTGGCGAAAAGGCCACGTGCACGCGTGTGAACACGGGAAGTGGTGGTGGGGGGGGCGCGGCGGGGGGAGGGGGTGGAATATTGTAACTACGGCGTACGTGTGTACAAAGCATCTGCGTGCGTAGCTCACGGCAGCTATCCCGTGTCTCACCTTGTGTTGCTAATCACCATGGCAACGGGATGAGGGGAGGAGGCAGGCAGAGGCAGCGGTGGGGGAGGCGGCGGGGGAGGGGAGAGGTATGCGGCGGAGGCGGTGGAGGGGGAGGTGAAGGCGGCGGTGTGGTTGCGTTTTAGCCAGGCTAATACATCCACGCGATTCAGCACACATCCTATATTTGCTACAGGGCATGCAAAATATACGGCTAAC
>NW_014577081.1:934268-944451 GCF_000485595.1 Priapulus caudatus
AATTTTGATCGTCACAATGGCGTCATTGACGACGGGGCAGAAAAAATATTTTCCGCCACCGGCGTTGCGTCGACCTCTCTTATATCAACCCCGTCATTATATACGGCTATTGGCGTGCGTATCCAGCTGCCAAGCCTAGCTCCACATGACCTCATGAGCTCGTATATATATATATAATATACATATATATATATATATATATATATATATATATACTATATATATAGTAATATATATATATATATATATGGAAAGAGAGAAGGAAGTGAGCAAAGCCAAGGGAACGTGAACGCAGAAGAAAGCAGAGACGAGAACGAGGGAACAGAGAGCAAGAGACAAGAGAGAAGAGAGAGCGCGAAGGAAGAGAGAGAGGAGGAGATAGGATAGAGAGCAGAGAAGAGAGAGAGAGAGAGAGGAGAGAGAGAGCAGAGAGAGAGAAAGAGAGAGCGAGGGACAGCAAGAGAGGCGCGCGGCGAGAGAGAAGAGATGCGCGCTCGCGAGGCAGAGAGAGACAGGCAGACTAGACAGAGGCCGGGAACCGAGCAGAGAGAGAGATAGAGGAGTAGAGACAGGAGAGATGAGAGGAGAGGAGAGAGAAGCAGAGAGAGAGAGAGAGGAAGCGGAGGAGCAGGAGAGAGGCGAGGGACAGCAGAGAGCAGGCGCGCGCGCCGCGAGAGAGAGAGAGAGCGCTCGAGCGGCAGAGAGAGACAGGCAGACATAGACAGAGCGCGCGGGAACCGAGAGAGAGAGAGAGAGAGAACGAGAGAGAGAGGAGAGAGAGAGAGAGAGAGAGAGAGAGAGAGAGAGAGAGAGAGAGAGAGAGAGAGAGGGGGGTAGTGTTGTGTGTGTGTGAGAGAGAGCAGGCACAATGACGGTACTGTGCATGTTCGAGCTATATGTCTGCCATATACGACGTATGATACCATACATATGAGCTTGCCGCCCCCCCCCATATCTCTCCCTCACTGAAGCATCGTATTTCACCAGCAACAAGGAGACCTCTATTCTCCATAATAGCACAACATAAATCTGCATCGTTGATGGGTGTTTGAGAGAGCGCGAGCGAGAGAGCAAGAGAGGGAGAGAGGGGACGAGCGAGAAACTCAAAAGGGAAACAAGAGAAGGAGCAAAAGAGGGAAGAAGTGGGAGAGCAAGTGAGAGAACTAGTGAGAAAACAGCGAAGGAACAACAAGGGAATGAGCAAAAGGCGGAAGAAAGGGGGAGGGAAAGGAAGAGAGAAGCATAGTGCGCCATCGAGGTAGAGAGGTTGGAAGTTTACTGTTTCTATTGCTACTACTGCTGCTGCTGCTACTACTACTACTACTACTACTATTTCTGCTGCTGCTACTACTGCTGCTGCTGCTGATACTACTACTACTACTGCTGCTGTTGCTGCCGCCGCCGCCGCCGCCGCCGCCGCCGCTGCTGTTACTGCTGCTACTACTACTACTGTTGCTGCTGCTGTTGCTGCCGCTGTCGCTGCTGCTGCTGCTGCAGCAGCTGCTACTGCTACTGCTGCCGAGGTTGATATACTCCGCGGCTTGTTCTATGCGTCGGATAAATTAATTGCCATCGAAGTCGTTCAGCCGAGCGATAATTTTGAGGATGTGGATGTGTGATATTTTGCACGTCGTGAAGAGCATTCTTGTGATGCAGGAGACGTCTGCAGACAGCGAGTCAGCAAGGAGTGGCACGTACAGAGAGTGCTGTAGAAAGAGTCAAAGAGAGAGTCAAAGAGAAAGTCAAAGAGAGATAGAAAGAAAGATAGATAGAGAGTCAAAGAGAGAGAGAGAGAGAAGAGAGAGAGAGTGAGAAGAGCGTGAGAGAAGGAGAATGAGAGGCGACGAGAGAGAGAGAGAGAGAGAAAGGGAGAGAGAGAAAGAGATTAGCGATAGAGTAGAGAGAGAAGAGAGAGAGAGAGAGAGAGAGAGAGAGAGAGAGAGATAGCGCGAAAGCGAAAGCGAATGAGAAAGAGAGAGAGAGAGAGAGAGAGAGAGAGAGAGAGAGAGAGAGAGAGAGAGAGAGAGAGAGAGAGAGCGAGACCGAGACAGACAGACAGACAGAGAATGGGGTGCTTCTAGAAAGAGAGAGAGCGTGGGTTTTAAAAGAGGACGTAAGCCTTTTAACATATATTTACGTAAGCGGTATACATTTATATTTATTTATGAACATATGCATAACGATAAACTGTGGTTTTCTTCGCTCTCTACATCGCTCTACGTCTCACTACATCGCTCTCGCTGCCTTCAGGGGTAAAAAGGCAAGCGCCCACCACGGTGACATCATTGCCATAAAACACACCACGGCGAATTTCCGCGAAGGGTTTTAGATGTTAAAAACGGGGTCGAGAACAGAAGCCGTTGATTAATAGTTTCAGGAGCTAATAATGACAAATTATTTGTCATTATTAGCTCCTGATAGTTTGAGCAGGCGTCTGCTTGATTGCCGTGGTCACCGCAACACGAACGATGAGTCACGGCGCGTCATACCACGTCACACTCACACACCCACCTATCCATGACAGTCGTGTGCATGTGTGTGTATGCGCGCGCGCGTGCGTGTGTGTGTATGTGTGTGGCCTCGCTGTGTGTGTGTATGTGTGTGTGTGTTGTGTTGTGTGTTGGTTTTCATATGTGTGTGTGTGCGTGCGTGAGAGCTGTTCGGTGTGTGTGTGTGTGTGTGTTGTGTGTGATGTAGTGTGGTGTGGTGTGTATGTGTGTGTGTGTGTGTGTGTGCTGTGTGTGTGTGTGTGTGTTGTGTGTGTCTGTGTGTGTGTATGTACGTGCTAGTTTGCGTCTGCGTGTACGCGCATGTGTGTCGCAGTCCCTAGGGTTAGACACGAGCGTGTAGCAGAGAGCAGTCTATACCCTGCACCCTACAGGGAAGCAGACACAAGTATGACATACGCACTCACACACACGCACGCGCACACCCACACACACGCGCACACACACACACGCACGCACACACACACGCACGCACACACACGCCACACGCGCGCGCCCAGGCGCCGTGACGTGACAGATATAAGGCAGTTCCGGGTAAGCTTCGACGGAGCTGCCACCCTGCGGTGATAATTTATCGCCAATCACAGCTCTTTGTTTTTACTTGACAGGTCGCTAGACACGGCAAGAATGATTAAGCAGATAATTAGCGATCAGCTAATGAGGTGGTTACTGCGGAGCGAGGTAATGGTTTTGTTATTGCTGCAATCAGCGCAGTATTCGCCAATCAAGGGTCATATAACTCTCTCTTTCTCTCTCTCTCTCTCTCTCTCTTTGCTTAACTCTCTCTGCTCTCACAGTACCTCTTTTTTCACGCAGCGTTCTTCTCTCCATTATAGGTTAGGTTGTGTATGATTACGCGTCGTGCATGCTCGCGTGGCAAAAGCGTGCATGCGCGTGGACTTCTACACCGGCAGAAGACAGTACCCAACAACGTCTGCCTAACATACAAGCGAATCTTACCCACGCAAACGGAGAAAGAGAGAGAGCGAGACGAGAGAGGAAATGAGAGCGAGAGAGAACGGAGAAGAGGGAGAGAGAGTAGAGGAGAGAGGAGAGGCCAGAGAGAGAAGAGATGAGAGAGCAGAGACGAAGAGAGCAGATAGAGAGAGAAGAGAGAGAGAGACGAGAGAGAGAAGGACGAACAGAGAGGAGAGAGATAGAGATAGCAGAGACAGAGAGAGAGAGAGAGCAGAGAGCAGAGGAGAGAGAGACGAGAGAGAGAGAGAGAGATGAGCAGAGAGAGAGAGAGGAGCAGAGCGAGAGAGAGAGAAAAGCCGAAGAGAAGGGGGAATATGAGATGATATGATTCACGCGTGAAGTGTCACCACCGCGAGCTACGTCCGCTCATTAGACTACTTGCCGCGTTAATCACTCGATTCTCGCTCCCGGTCCTCGCTCCCTACACGCGGGGACTAACACCCACAGCACACACGCGCACCAACGACGCGCGCACGACGAACGCCGTGCCCCCGTGTCCGTGTTCACAGTCTTAGAGTTCACGCACATACACGCGCGTGCGCACACGCTCCCCGGCGCGTCACGCCCCGACCTACAGCGCACACACACGCCGCGCGCACGCACACGCGCGCCCCGTTTTCACAGTCTCAGAGTTCACGCGGCTAGCAGAGGCGAGAGGCCGCTTGCCCGCAGCAGCCGGCATGCCAAGCGTTTGCTGCTGCCGGCGCGTAGCACACCGATGTTTGTATGTAAATAAACGTAAATAAACAAACGGCGAGAGCTCGCTGCGATATCTCCACGAGGCGATGGCGGCAGTGCAAGCATCGACGGGGGTCTGTGCAGGAGTGTGTGGTGGGAGGGAGCAGGAGGCAGCGGTGTCAGTGGGAGCGGCAGGTTGCTATATGGTGGGACGGAGGGACCGCGAGCGAGGCAGGCGCAGGAGGGAGGATGGAGGTAGAGAAGGAGGGAGTGAGAGTGTGAAGGAAGAGAGGAGAAAGGGAGGGAAGGAGGGAGGGACGTCGGAAGGCTGGGACGCAATGATGCTGCATATATACGCACCGCGGTCCTACTGCTGCTGCTGCGATGATGATGATACTACTGTTTCTGCTGTCGTTGGTGATGCTATTCCCCGCTGCTGCTACTGCCTACTGCCTGCCTGCTGATGCTGCTGCTGCTTGATGCTTGATGGCGGGTTTTTTTTCTTTCCTTCGAATACTGAATGCTGATGCTGCTGTGTTGTCCTCGTTTCTGGCTGCCTACCTGCTCTACCGCTGACTGCTGCTCCGCTAATACTGGCTGACTGACTGCTGCTGCTGCTGCTGCTGCGCTGCATAATACTGATGCTGATGCTGCTCACGGCGTTGCGGATGCATATTTTCTAATCCTTCCGTTTGATAGCGATACTGCTGCTGTTGCTGCTAATGCCAGCACACGATGCTGGACCGGCTCCCGTCTCTCAAACAGCAGCAACTTCGCGGGGATCGTCACCAGTTCTCGAACTACCGGTGGCAGTGGCGACAGTCTAACAACCGTAAGAAGGCGAGAAACACACACGATAAGCGGTCTAGCTGAAGCGTACACGAAGCTCACACGTACTCACATCACACGCGTGCACGCACGCACGCACGCACAGCACGCACAGGTTGATTATCGGATCGCAGACGCGCATGTAGGTGTGACAGCGCTGTGATCGCGCACGCACTTGTCACCAAGAGAGCCAACAGAACGTTTCGCTTAGCGCGCGGCGATTCCGTAGTTCCGCACGGAGTTGATCGTTAGAGAGGCAAAAGCAGATATAGCGAGCGAGAGAGAGAGAGAGAGAGAGAGCGAAGCTGAAATAGCTAGTGCTGACTCGCGGGTGCACGGGCCCATCTGGCGTGCAGGCTGCTTGCGTTGCCTGCCTGACTGTGCCTGCGCTCTCGTCTGCATCACCTGCACTCAATTTGGCTTTTGCGTGCCCCCGTTGCAATGAGCCTCTCAGCGACGCGCCGTCTGCCTCGCGCTGCAAGGCCCTCCGGCAGCTTCCTCCTGTATATATATACACACACAGCATGCACCAACTTACCATTAATGATAGCATCTCTCTGCTCGCGGTGCGTGCACGCACTCTCTCCTCTCTCTCTCGGCTCTCTCTCTCTCTCTCTCTCTCTCCTCTCCATCTCTCTCTTCTCATCTCTCAGCTCTCTCCTCTGCTCTGCTCGGCTCATGCTCTCATCTCTGTCTCATCCTCTCTCTCTTCCTCTCTCTCGTCCCTCTCTCGTCTCGCTCTCTCTTCTTCTTTGCTCTCTCTGCTCTCTCGTATCTGCTCTCTCCGTCTCGCTCTCTCTCTCTCTCGCTCCTATTCGTTCGCCGTTCTCGCTTTCTCTCTCTCGCTCGTCTCTTCGTCTCTTATACGCCTCTCTCTCTCGCCTTCCTCACCTCTCTTTCTTTCTCCTTTTTCTGCTTTTCTTGTTCTCGCTTCGCGCCGCTCTCTCTCTCTCCTCTCTCTTCTGCCTCTCTCTGCTCTCCGCTCTGCAATACTTAGCCGTTACAGCCACGCATAGCGCTAACTCCTCCATCAGACCGGCAATCTCAGCGCGATGCTATATCAGTCAAGCCTTGCACTGCACTTCGCACGCCTTCGTCACTATCGATATAGCAAATATAGGCAGCGCGCGACGCACAGCACACACACACACACACAGACACACACTTACACCCACACATACACACACACACACACACACCACACACACACACACACACACAACTACACAACACACGCACACACACACACACCACACACACGCACACACACACACCGCATACCACACCACACACATACACACACACACAACCACACACACACACACACACACACACACACAACACACACACACACCGACACGTCGGAGGCTAGCGATGCATTGCCGCAGGTTGTATAATTCACTACCCCGTTCATTGCTCTACAGCCTTCGAGCTCACGCGTACATATGTGTCATTTGATACGTATCATCAATATATATACGTATATAGTATTAAAGTAATACTATATTATATGCATATTACCGCTAATATACGTATAATACGATATCATATACGTACGTTATATATACGTATATCTACGTAATGCGAATTATACGTAATCGTATTAATATAATATACGTATTAATAACGTTATAGAATCATTATATATATACGTATTATATACGTATATACGTATATCATACGCTATACCATTTGTACCATACACATACAAATGTATACATACATTTATACATTTGGCTTCATAATACATGTTGGAGTGAAATCCTACGTCCACGCAGCTCAACTTTGTTAGTTGCATCATCCTCTTGATTTACTTATCATCCGCTAACTTAGACGAACCCAATGGGCACTCATCAGTCGTAATGCTTAGCTTTGCTAGCTAACATGGTTACCTACAAAGCTACTGTAAGTGCCTTTTAGCATGGATTAAGCTGGGCATGCCACGCGACCAGCAGCGGACCGCTTGCGATGGCCATCTATGTGTTATAGACCCGACCGCTGCTGTTCGCTACATCGTGTAATAGCAGCCGCTAGTTCCCGCTGGTATGCGGCTTACGCGTGTTATAGTTAGCGCATTTACGGTTAGTCGATGTAAAGCGTGTGTTTATGTCGGGGCAGGGCGGCGGCTATGCATGCCAGCTCTGCACGCCACGTGCACACAGTAGCTTGCCGTGTCTCTTTCTCTCTCTCTCTCTCTCTCTACCAAGCTCTCTCTTCTCTCATATCTCTGCTCTCGCTCTCTCTCTCTCTCTCTCTCTCATCTCTCTCTACGCGCCTCCTCTACCCCTCGTCCTTCTCGATTCTTGCTTCTCTCTCTCTCTCTCTCGCCCAGCTCTCACTCTCTCTCTTACTGTTCTTCTCTCTCTCAGTGCTCCTCTCCGCGGCGTTCTCTTTGCTCTTTCTCTCTGCTCTTCGTACTCTCTCTCTCTCCTTCATGCTCAGTTTCTCTCTTTTATGCTCTCTCTCACTTTGCGCGCATGCGTTCTTTCTTCCCTCTCTCTTCCTGTTTTGCTGCTCTCTCCCCGCTCTCGTCCCTATTGTCTCTCTCGTCCGCTTTTTATTCTTTCTCAACTTGCGCGGCCGCGGCCGCTCTCTCTCTCTTTCTCTCTCTCTCTCTTCGACCAACTCTCTTCCACGCCTCCCTGTCACCTTCGAGGTCGTTCACCTCTTCTCTCTTTCTCTGATTTCTATCTTCACTCTTCTCTCGCTCTTTGTTTCTTATCTCTCTCCCTCTCTCTTCTCTCTCTCGTCTCTCTCTCTCTGTATGTGTGTATCTCTCTTTTCCGGCGGCGCCTTCTCTCTCTCTCTCTCTGTCCGTTCCTCGTTCGCAGTGTGCTCTCTCTCTCTCTATCTTCTCGTCTCGTCTCTCTCTCTCTCTCCTCCTCTCTGCTCTCTCTCTGCTCTCTCTCTCTCTCTACACACACTCTTTCGCGCTCTGGCGCGCGCTCCTCTCTTTTGTCGTCTTTTTTGCGCTCTGCTTTTATCTCTCTCTCTCCTCTCTACTCTATCTCTCTTAACCACACAACGCTCCTCCCGCTCCTCGCTCTCTCATCCATCCCCTCTCTCTCGCTCTCTCTCGCCTAACGAGCAAGACGTGCGGACTTTATTACGCAAGAGAGTCCAATAACGCGGGCTGCAGAGAGAGAGCCCACACGCACGCCGAATTCCTTCTAGAAGTCCCGCTCTCGCCTCACTGACACCACACACGCGCACGCACACACACACACAACACACACACACAGCCACACACAAACACACACACACACACAACACCACAACCAACACATGGCCAACACACACACCACACACGACACACACACACAACACACCCGACACAACACACACACACACAATCACACACACATGCACGCGCGAACCGCGTCACGGGTCAGTGAAACGAACACGTGGTTTTCATTACGCTCGTCCCGGTTCGCCGAATGCCAGCCCAGTGTATCCCACGCGGAGAGCGCGGAGCGTGGCAGAGAGATGCCGGAAGCCGGCTGCCGGAACCAGGGGTGGCAGCGAGCATGGGGCCGCGAAAAAATGCGTGTAAGGCATTCCGGAAGAGTGCTTCGGCGTGCTGCACTTGTTGTTTGTGTCTTGGTGGCGCTGCGCTTTTTTCGCGCTGTCCTTTAATTAAATATATATCAAGGCAAGAAAAGCACAGCAGCGCGCAGAACGCAGGCAGGAGGCGCTGCAGCTTCAAGCTGATTGGATGGCCAATCTAGCTGTGGACTCACAATCGATTATTACGATCGATTGGCAATCCGATCGATTAGAATATAATGCGATTTCTAATATATATGCGGTTTAGTGTAGGCCCTGTTTTAATCGTGAGGCCATTTAAACAGAAAGAAAGAGAGAGAGAGAGAGAAGAAAGAAAGAGAGCGAGGATGAGAGTCGAAAAGAGAGGGAGAGAGAGCGAGCGAGAGCGCGAGAGAGAGCGAACGAGCAGATAGAGCAGGCGGACGAGAGAGAGGGAGAAGAGAGAGAAAACAGAAAAAAGAGATAGAGAGAAGAGAGAGAGAGCAGAGAGAGAGAGAGAGAGAGAGAAACACAGAAAGAGAGAGAGATGCAGAGGGAGAGAGAGAGAGAGCGTAGAGAGAGAGAGAAAGCGAGCGAGGCAATATTTTACGCGGAAACGCAGATAGGTTGCTACGCATTAGCATGCTTAAAATCAACATATCATGGAAGAAGAATTAGGAAATAGGAGAATCCAAGCGCAATCGAATAGAGCGTCTATTATGTGAATGTGTTTTCACAGCACCGAGTATACGTCTACTTATCAGAGTTCAGAGCGTTTCCAAGGTTCACCAATATCGCGGATTTGCACATGTTTTTCTTTAGGTTTTTCCGACTTACAAGATTTTGAGGATCTCGTTTTTAATGCTTTGTAAGCATCATTAGCATCTGCCAACCGTAAGCTATCTCTCTCTCACTATACGTAGGTAGGTGCGTACGTGGGTGCGTGCGTGCGTGTGTCCGTGCGTGCGCACATGCGTGCGAGTGTGTGCGTGAGTGCGCGCGTACTTGCGTAATACGCAGGCACGTATAGGCACGTGGCTGCGTTCGTTTGTGCATGCGCGCGTGCGTGAGTGCATGCGTGCGTGAGTGCGTGCGTGCATGAGTGAGTGAGTGAGTGCATGCGTGCGTGCGAGCGCGACTGCATGCGTGTGTGCGTGAGTGCATGCGTGCGTGCACGCGTATAAATACTCTATATAGTACGATATCACCATTAACTTACCTGTCCTATCGAAATAAATAATAATCAAGGATACCGAGGCTGCTTAGAGAAACTCCATATATATGCACATTATAGCTGCTGCTACTGCCACTAAACGTAGATCACAACCATTACTGTTATTAATGTGAACGTCTCTGTGGGTATATATGCGGTTATAATATTAGCGCTGTATATATGCGGCTTGCTGGCGTCGGCGTAAGTCGTTAGTGATGCTAGAGTCTGACTGCAGCGCTATTTATAAGCCATCGTGTAAGCCAGGCTTCATCATCATCATCATTTTTTCTCTGACTGGCTCTCTTTATTTCGTTCGCTCTTTCGCCACACACACACACACACACACACACACACACACACACACACACACACACACACACACACACACACACACACACACACACACACACACACACACACACACACACACACACACACACACACACACACACAC
>NW_014577081.1:944586-945766 GCF_000485595.1 Priapulus caudatus
TCTCTCTTTCTCTCTCTCTCTCTCTCTCTCTCTCTCTCTCTCTCTCTCTCTCTCTCCCGCTCTCGCTCTCTTTCGCGCGCGCTCTCTCCCTCTCTCGCTATCTTTCTTGCTGGAATCTTCCTGCATCATCATTATCTGGAAGCATCACTCAACATCCTTTTACAGACGGACGATGACATTTAATTCGACATGAAAAACTCCGACATATCGACCGCGTGTTTTTTTCTGCGCGCGGATATGGCACCAGGGGGCGGTCCTCGCGGATCTCTAAGAGTCGTGATTGGCTGGTTGATGCGCGTGACGTGGATGCGACAAGCGCTCCTACGTCAGCGTCGCTTACCGAGAGGTGGCGCTGGCAGTGTTCTAATAAAAAATTAATAAAATTACTAATTAATAAAATTTTAAATGGTGATTAATGCTGTTCATGTTTAGCGCGAAAGGAATACGTTGTGCGAGAAGGTTAGAGAGATGGAGAGCAGGAAAGATGAGGATTTGGAAACTTAAAGAGTTGGAGTGAAGGAGAGATGGAGACTTGGAGAGTTGGAGAGATGGAGTGTTGAGAGTTATACTAAATATAGACGCATCTGAAAAAGCTCGCACGTGGAGCCAGCACGAGTGCATACGGCATCGGATGTGAGAACTCACGATGCTTAAGTGCGACAACATTCGTCGAAATCACAGCTGCCGACAGAAAGTTAAATAATACACACGCATGCGTGCACGCAAATACGCACGCATGCACCAACGCACAAACACGCATGCGTGAACACGTATGCACGCAGACACATTACGCACTACATCCATACGTAAAGACGCACGCGCGCACGCACGCATGCCTGCGCGCACACGCGCACGCACGCGGACGTACGCGCGCTCGCCCACACACGCGCGTATTGAAAGCCATTACCGCCAGAACCTACCTATTTTAATCGCGCTTAGAATGTATTTTAAGCGCGATTGAATTCCAGCCAATCAGAACAGTGGTTTTTAATCGCGATTAAAATGTATTTTAAGCGTGATTGAATTTCAGCCAATCAGAACAGTGGTTTTTAATCGCGATTAAAATAGACGCCACTCTCTCTGTGAGGCTATACCGCACTCTGATGTCACTTCTCACCACCGTCCTATTCCGCTTACTTGGACCATAGATACTAACCCAAGTACTTGGGTTAGTATCTAT
>NW_014577081.1:945776-950389 GCF_000485595.1 Priapulus caudatus
TCTCTCTCTCTCTCTCTCTCTCTCTCTCTCTCTCTCTCTCTCTCTCTCTCTCTCTCTCTCTCTCTCTCTCTCTCTCTCTCTCTCTCTCTCTCTCTCTCTCTCTCTCTCTCTCTCTCTCTCTCTCTTTCTCTCTCTTACCATCTTCAATTCTCGTTTTTGCCCCCCTCCCCGCGCGAGCTGCAGCGGCGTCTGCGAGCGAGATGAAGCGTGGGAAAAATTAGCTAACTCTCGTCCGTCACCGACGAACCGTATACTAGCCGTAACAGTTTCACGGCCGACGTTCCGTGACGAGTAAATCTCGTTCTCTCTCGCCATTACCGCTCCGGTTTTTTTTGTTTCGGTAAGAAGAAAAACTATCCGCGTTAGATACACATCAGTTACGTTTTTCCCCGCAGAGAAATTACCCTCAATTGTGTAATTGCAGTTGAGGGGCGGAGAAAGAGAGAGAAAGAAAGAAAGCAATAGACAGAGAGGGGAGCTTATGGCGCATTTTTGGGGAACGAAACCAGCACGGAGACGATTGTAAGCTTTCTGTCAATAATCGTCGAAGGCTCGCTTGGAGGTCGGTCGAACGGTGAGAGATTGTGAGGTGAGGCCTTCGCATTCGCGCGCGCATAAGATCACACTCACACCTCCACGCATTGCCCTAGCAAGAAGTCGGTACTAGTTAGCATAAGATCCCACTCACACCTCCACACATTGCCCTAGCAGGAAGTCGGTACTAGTTAATCGCTTTCGTTATGGCCACCCGGTTCGTTCCTCGACTGTTACTGGGTTTGCGTGGGAAATATATATATATATATATATATATATATATATATATATATATAGAGTCACCGGCGGCTCTGCTACTGGCTGCTATGCTGCTACTAGCTGCTACTGCTGCTCCCTGTCGGGCGATGACAGGACTGCTGCTCATGCCTCGAGGCCTAGTCTTCAGGTCATGGGGCTATCTCGTAGAGACATCGGGATACTGTGTGCATGCTTAGCTATATTGTTATACTGTGCATATGTGGAGTACGGCTACCGTTACTTACGTGTTCAGCACTAGGCTTTCGCTGTGCGTTGTTTTAATCGGTTCTATTAGTTGGCCATTGGTGTTTTACGGCTGTTATTGCTTACGTCATGCTTGTTCACGCTAAAGATCTAATTGTTCACGTAGCTGTGGTGTTTTATTGTTGATGTGTTCTGGTGCTTTGCAAGCTGTTGTACTCTTAATGTTTCTTGTCATTTATTGTTTATTTTATGCTGTGGTGTTTTATTGATGATGTTGTGTACATTTTTGTTTACGTGTACTACCTGGCTACCTTGCTGCTGCGTACTTTCACGGCTGCTTACTGCTGCTGCTGCAGCTGCTGCTGCTGGCTGGCTGTATGAACGATTGGCGCGCGTCGTCGTTGTCGGCACGTGCTGCTTGGTTTATATCTGCAGCGTAGATGCGTGGGTGGTTTTGTGTAAGGGGGGGGGGCAAGCGTGGTGGTGTGTGGGGGGGGGGAAGGGAGGCCGCGCAGCGGCGCCGTCGTGTTGTGTGTTGTGTGTGGTGTTGTGTGTGTGTGTGTGTGTGTGTGTGTGCGTCGTATTTGTTGTGTGCGCGTGTGTGTGTTGTGTGCGCGCGCGCGGTGTTAGCTGTGTGCGGGTGATGGTTGCGTTTTACGTGTGTCGGTTGCGGTCTTCTGCAGACATGTGTGCTTAGTGTTGTTGTGTCGTTACTTGTGTTGTGGTGTGGCCTGTGGTGTTGGGTCCGATCTGCGTGTGTCTGTGCCACCTGCGATAGGTGTTGTTGGATGTTGCGCTGCGTTGTGTGGCGTGGGTTCGCTGGCAGCTGTGTGTGTGTGCTGCGCGTTCGTGTCTGCGCTGCGGTGATGTTGCGTGGCGGCTATTGTGTGTCTGTCGATGTGTTAGTGTGGGCAGTTGTGGGTGTGTGCGCTCGCGTGTTAGTTTCGCGTAGCAACATTTAGCGACGCAGGCGGGTACCTAAGTGGGCATGGCTAGGTTTTCCAGCTTTGTTTGGCAAGGTGTCTGAGTGATATACGGCGACTGACTATACCTTCGGCCAATGTCGTATCATAATAGGCGCTCGTGGTAATGACAATATCAGCGATAACTTCGGATCGTCCCCGTCGCATTTAAATACAGTTTAAATATTTTTGAATAGCTCGGCCTCTCTTTAGACGAACGGTTGTGGCATCGTACGGCTGAATGCGCACGGATTGTCGGCATACGTTTTTTTTCGCTGTCTCTCTCGTCTTCTCTTGCTTCGAGTTCTCTCTCTTTCTTTCTGTGTGTCTATCTTTATCTCTATCTGCTATCTCTATTCTCTCTCTTCCTTTCGTGACTTTCTCTCTCTCTGTGTTATGTTCCCCGCCCCTCTCTTCTCGTTTATATCTTCCTTCTTTTTGTATCTACTCCTCCCTATTTATGCTATTCTATCTGTATCTATCTGATCTATCTATCTATCTTTATCTATCGTGATCGTATCTATCTATTTATCTTATGGCTATGCTTATCTATCTATGCTATCTATCTATCTAGTCTATCTATTCTATCTATTCTATGCTATATTATAATCATTATATCTATCTACTCACTCTATGCTAACTATCTATTCTATGCTAACTATTTTATCTAACTATCCTATCTATCTCTGCTCTCTCTTGCTCTCTCTTTCCATCGTGTTTTCTCTCTATCCCTACTCTTTCTCTCTGCTCACGGTTCGCTTCTCTTTCCTGTCTGTCTATTTTCTGTGTGGCAGAGTCGTTTATTAGGCCATATGGCGGTATTCGCATCATCAGCACCTACACGTCCTATCAACCGACCCTGCTTGCGTTTTAACTGTTGATGTTATTTGCGACGCAACACAACACACAGACAACAAAACCACAGGCCAGCAGCACCAGCCACCAACACAAGCACCCCACCCACGCTGTGTTTATGTTTTGCTTTTACGCCTTAGTACACCTTGAATCAACCACCGCAGCAAAGCAGCAGCCAGCAAGCAGCACCACCCTAACACTCTAGCCGAACCCTTGTACTGATCACCACGACCACCAACACAACGACCACCGTACCTAGCTCTTTGCGCAGTGTTTATATCATTGTTTATATTATGGCAGCGGAGACCACCAGCAGGCAAGTCGGAAGTCAGTAGCTGAGCAAGCAGCACCTACATACCCACTCACTGGGACCACCGACCACCATAGAGGCCTTACCAGCTATGATCAGCAGCAGGCAGCAGCACACACGCAGTCTGTCTATCCCCTTCGTACCAGCAGCAGACAGCAGCAGCAGTCAGCCACCACCACAAAAAGCCGACCCACCAGACCACCCAAGCAGCAGGCACAGGCAACCACCAACCCGGACCTAACTCACCCCAGCAGCAGGGTCTGCAGGCCAGCACGCACCACCACCCACACCAGCCGCAGGCAGCAGCAGGACCACGCACACCGACGCTAACCACCAGCAGCAGCAGCGCAGCAGGCAGCACCACCACCACCACCAGCCACACCACCACCACCACCCACCACCACCACCACCGTACCTACCTACCGAAGACCACCACCACCACCACACAACCAGCAGAGTTACCGCGCAGCAGCAGCGCAGCAGGGCAGCAGCCCACACCAGGCAGCAGCAGCGCAGGGCCAGCAGCACCCCACCACCACCACCACGCACCAGCGACCACGACCACACCACCACCACCGAGCAGGCAGCAGCAGTGGCCTGTGTTGTTGGCTGTGGTATAGCTACAGCCTATTCGTGCGTAACACACCGGCAGCATGCATCCTGTTGTGGTTGGGCCCGGCGCGTGAGAGTCCCCGCTATAAAACACGTAAAAATATTTATACTGGCTCGCTCTCACGCATTATAGGGCCGAGCGCTGGCTCGCTTTCTCTCCCGATCTGTCTCTCTCTCTGCTCTCCTATAACACTCTCTCTCTCCTCTCTCGCTCTCTGTCTCTCTCTCTCCTCTCTGCTCTCCTTGCGTTCTTCTCTCTCAACTCTTTCTTCCCATCTCTCTTCGCTTTGCCGCGGCGCTCTCTCTCTCTCCCCATTCACGACATACACACATCTCTCCTCTCTCTCCTCTCTCTTCACATCTCTCTGTCTCATCTCTACTCTCTCATTTCCCTGGTCCTCTCTCTCTACATCTCTCTTCCTCTTTAACCGCCTCTCTTTCTGGTCAATGTCTCTCTGCGTCTCCATATNCTCTCTCTCTCTCTCTCTCTCTCTCTCTCTCTCTCTCTCTCTCTCTCTCTCTCTCTCTCTCTCTCTCCTCTCTCTCTCTCTCTCTCTCTCTCTCTCTCTCTCTCCCTCTCTCGCTCTCTCTCACTGAAACCACTACGCCTCTCTAGCATCCGTGTCTATTTACATGGTGTTCAACACCTCAAGGCGTGTGTGAGTCCATCCCATAAGCCTACAGTGAGCGGCTAACGATTAAGGTCACCGTTATAAGCATGATTGCTGCTCAGCGTGGTTAGTGGCTTTACTATCATCACGCCGTAATCGTGGGCCTTCTTATGTAGCTGGTGCATGCAGAGAGAGAGAGAGAGAGAGAGAGAGAGAGAGAGAGAGAGAGCGAGAGAAAGAGAGAGAAAGAGCGAGAGAGAGCGCGCG
>NW_014577081.1:951567-952984 GCF_000485595.1 Priapulus caudatus
ACACACACACACACACACACACACACACACACACACACACACACACACACACACACACACACACACACACACACACACACACTACACACACACACACACACACACACACACACACACACACACACACACACATACACACACATACCGAGCTCTCCCTTTTCGAGCCTCGAGTTGTTCACAGCTTGCTCGTGTTTTACGCCCTACATACATCCCTCGAAAAAAATCACCATCGAAGGTTAGACGCCAGCTTAACGGTTGACACCTCTGCAATCTGAATCCGGAGCCGGACCGGATCCCGGGTCCGTTCGGCGAACAGTAGCCTACATCACAGACGCGACTGCCTGGATGCATTCTCACCAATACTAGAGGTTAATTAACCTGTTGGGGGTTAACGAATTAACCGTTAGAGGCTGATTAATGATGGACGTGACGTAACGTGATAAGGTTCATGACTCGCCGGATGCTGTTGAAAGGAAACCCTAAACCTAGCCTTAACCGTAATCCTAACTCTAACCCTAACCATAACCCTAACCATAGCACTAATCCTAATCCTAACCCTAACCTAATCATAAGCCTAACTTCAACCCCAACCCTAACCACTATTAAAAAAAGCCCCACAATAAAAAGCACCACAATTGCACCCAGGGAGAGATAGGCTCTTCGATCATTAATTACTTTCTACAAGTTCATTTATCAGCTTGTACGGATTAATTAACTTGCTTCTAGTTAATTATCTTCTACAGGTTAAATAATTACCTTCTACAGATTAAATAATTACCTTCTATGGGTTAAATAATTACCTTCTTTAAGCTCATTTATTAGCTTGTACGGGTTCATTAATTTGCTTCTAAGAGTTAGTTACAGATCTACTTATCTTCTACAGGTTAAATAATTACCTTCTACAGGTTAATTAATTGGCGTCTACAGGTAAATTAGTTAGCTTTTACTTCTCACCTGCATCTGAGCGACGATATTCTCGCAGCTTCGCGAGATCCGCTGGAGGGCGCTCTTCTCCGGCTCGCTGTCCCACGTCGCCATCATGGAAGCGACCTGCGCGCCCTCTACCCTTCCCATGCTCGACGACCGCGCCCTCATGCGGTAGCGGCCGTTGTTTTTGCGCATGCGTAACGTCATTGTTCCGACCATTCTGCTGGGCTGCACGACTGAAAATATAGAAAAGACAAAATAGGATATGTCGTTGTTCGGTGGTTTGGTTGTTCTCGTGACATCGAAGGCCTTATCGATGAAAATATCTGTTAATCGCAGATTCTGTTGTTCTTAATATGATCATGTAATTTACTACATGTTCCTCAATCACCTTCTCTTTAATCACCTACTCCTTCACCTCCTCCCCCATTCTCCACTTCCTCCTCCTCCTCCTCCTCCTCCTCCTCCTCCTCCTCCTCCTCCTCCTCCT
>NW_014577081.1:953573-954850 GCF_000485595.1 Priapulus caudatus
TGCTGTGTACAGGTCGTGTACCGTAGCGGTGTCCGTGTAGTCGTGACCTGGGTCGTGTGCTTGGCGTGCGTGTGTGTGTGCCGTGGGTCGTGTGCGTGCATGCGTGTACGTGTATATGTGTGGGTGTGTGCGTGCATGCGTGTACGTGTATATGTGTGGGTGTGTGCGTGCATGCGTGTACGTGTGTGTGCGTGGGTGTGTGCGTGCGTGCGTGTATGTGTGCGTGCGTGGGTGTGTGCGTGCGTGCGTGC
The DNA here is from genome assembly GCF_000485595.1 of Priapulus caudatus. Lineage (NCBI taxonomy): Eukaryota > Metazoa > Priapulida > Priapulimorpha > Priapulimorphida > Priapulidae > Priapulus > Priapulus caudatus. The sequence goes on from NW_014577081.1 coordinate 953,825, forward strand.
GTGTGTGCTGGCGGGAGTGAGAGTGTTCGTTCTTAGATACGTGGGCGCGGGTGCACGCGTGTATGTGCGCGTGTGCGTGCGTGTGCACGCGTGGTTGTACGTGTACAGGCGTGTATGTGCGCGCGTGCGCGCGTGGGAATTAAATAGCGTTCCCATGATTCAATTCTAATCGTCTTAGAACGTTCTCGAGAGAAGACAACAGCAAAATGAAAACGAGAGAACGATGTTAAATGTCACTTCCCTTACAAATGACACGTGCATGAGTCATCTAATGCCATCCATACAGCCACCAGGTGACATTATAAATAGCTCAGCTATATTAAACACACACACACCACAGTATATCACCCGATGCTACATCACCTAATATATTCACCGGCGTGTCACGAATGCGCCATATTTAGAAAAACCCGAGTTTGCCATCATTAATTCGACGAGAACCCGCATATTATTTCTCGATAATAATTAACCACACAGAACGCCTTATCTACGTTTCCGCACTGTTCCTCTACTCGTTTCATTCGTCCAAGCCTATAATAGGGGGTCAGAGCAGCACTAGTATAAGATATAGTAGCATGTCATATTATAATACACGAGGCTACAGAGCAAAGAAAGCAGCGCTGACAGGATAATGAAACACGCACTATGCGGCGATGTGTCTGTCTGTTTGTCACACGGCCCCGTGTGTGTATACAGCGGGATGCCCCGCGGCTCGGCGGTGCACGCGGGCACGGCTTAGCTAGTATAGCATAGTGTAGGGAGCGAGACAGAGCCGGACAGCGACAATAGATCACTCTGCGGGAGCCTTGCGCATCAACATATTATCGTCTTCTCGTATTCTGGTTCTCTAGTTTACGGCCCGTCTATGTTCGTCTCGCTTTCTTAGGAGCGCTCTCTCGCGCGCTCTCTCTCTCTCTCTCCCTCTTTCCCTGTTTCTCGCTCTCACTTGCTCTCGCTCTCTCTCTCTCTCTCTCTCTCTCTCTCTCTCTCTCTCTCTCTCTCTCGCTCTCGCTCTCTCTGTCTCTC
>NW_014577081.1:955775-956709 GCF_000485595.1 Priapulus caudatus
GAGAGAGAGAGAGAGAGAGAGAGAGAGAGAGAGAGAGAGAGAGTGAGAGACAGAGAGACAGAGAGAAAGCGAAAACCGGGCTGCGAGAAAAACGTCGGTACAATCGCACACGATGCAGGAAGAAGCCGAGTATCTCTATTAATTACTACTAAATACTAATAACTAATAATTAATTACAACCAATTAATATATATATATATATACTTATTCACGAACAGATAAATACCGAGATCTCGTGCTGTCACTGTGGTTGTGACGGACTGCTACCCATGTATTCCTCCTCCGTGAGTCAATGACGGCGGTGCACTGTAATGTATAGTTATCCGCGGTACACACACACACACCACACACCAAGTCTCTGTATAGCGTCACTACTACTATTCACTCGGCCCGTGCAAATACCCCGAGATAGTTTTACACACTCATTCATTCATTCATTCATTCATTCATTCATTCGGCTGTCTTTCTTCGTTTCAATCGCTGATGATCGCGCTAGCTCGGTAGAATCACACTCGGTGTTAGCGTCAACGTCACCGTCAACGGCAGCGTCAGCGTCAGCGTCATCGGCATCGATCTCCGAGCAGAGATGTCGCACACGAAGCTATCCCAATTCTCGTCTCTCGCAGCAGACGACGACGACGACGATGACACCGTGATAACCACTAAGCAGCGACGACGACGACGACGTCGGCGACGACCGCACGCACGTGAATGACGTCGACAGGTGAGAAGCACGACTACGGCACCGTACAGCGTAACGCCGCCGGCAGACGCGATAAAACTACCTCCTGTGTGCGATGAGCCGTGAACGTCGGGCGGCCGTGGGAGTTAGGGAGGGAGGGGGTAGATGGGAAGGGGAGGGAGAGGGAGGGAGGGAAGGAGGGAGGGAGGAAGAGGGGGAGGGAAGGAGAGGGGAAGGAAGGAGGGGGAGGAG
>NW_014577081.1:958290-977104 GCF_000485595.1 Priapulus caudatus
CACACACACACACACACACACACACACACACACACACACACACATTGCGTGTCAGTATTCTGCCAATAAAAACAGTAACTTGTTTTATTCTCCTTTTCTACCCCGAGGGAAATATAGGTGTCGCGGACAATAATTACTCAGTGATGTTTGATGACATGTCTTTGATGATATATCTAGCGACTGTTGTTCTCAGAACGCTGACAAAGCCGTGGACAATGATTGTGTTTGCTGTAACCGCGGGGGGAGCCACAAATCATTAACATAGATCGCATAGTGCACGCTAAGAGCTATACCCCCTTCTCTCTCGCGCGCGCGCGCCCTAGCTCTTTCTCTTTCTCTCTGTCTCTTTCTCTTTCTTTCTGTCTCTCGCGTTGTCTTTCGCTCTCTCTTTCTCGCTCCCTGTCTCGCGCGCGCGCGCTCTCTCTTTCTCTTTCTCTCTATTTCTCTCTCTTTCTCTCTCTTTGCTACTAATTACTCTATTTAGCTTACTATCTTTACTCTCTCGCTCTATCTATCTCGTCTACCTTACCCCATCCTTCGTTCTCTTTCGTACACTCTCTTTCACTCTCCCATTCTCCATCTCTCTCTCTCTCTCTCTCTCTCTCTCTCTCTCTCTCTCTCTCTCTCTCTTTCTCTCTCTCTCTATCTCTATCTCTATCTCTCTCTCTATTTATCTCTTGACCCTATCTCCTCTCCCCATTCTCCCCACTCTTCCCCTTTCCTATTTCTCTCTTAACCTTCTCTTCTTCTCCCATTCTCCCCCACTCTTCCCCTTTTCCTATTTCTCTCTTAACTCTCTCTTCCTCTCTCGCTCATATATCCCGACCTCCGATAATGACTTCACGAGGTGACGAAGGGCATTAGCCTTTCGTTTTCTCGTATACGACACGGAACTAACTAATAATACAAGCATCTCACAGTTCACAGACAAACAACACACGTTAGCTCGGACCGCGCACGCAGCCCTGGACACTCGCCTGGTCTCTCCTGGACGCTGCTCTCGTGCCTAATAAGTCGTCATTAATCTTCCGCTCTGTTGTCTGGGATCTCGTAATCGCTCGAGTCGACTCGCTGGCTCATCCTCACACGAGCTGCGCACGGATGTGTCAACAGGCTGGTTTGAGATGGCGGCGACGTTATCGGCGGCGACCGTGGCCAGAAACATGGCGTTTCGGGCGGATGACGGCGTGGTCAGACAATGACTCCGCTGGGCGGGCGACGGTGACAATTAAAGAACGCCCAGTTCTGCTTGCGCCATCTCTTGCGCGGTCGTTCGTCGTTCTGTCTCGTCGTTGTCATTGTTGCTCAGTCACGGACGGAAGGTTTCTCGTGTAGCGGTTGTGAGCAGGCTCGCTCGCTTGCTTCGTAGTCATTCTTTGTGTGATTACGCCGAGACGTCGCTAAAGTCGCACCCATCCATTTATTTAGTTATTGTGTGTGTCTGTTTGTGGCGATTTTCGTGATTGTGTTGTGTGTGGGGGTCGGTCGTTCCTTGTGTGTGTTGTGTGTGTGTGTGTGTGTGTGTGTATTTGTGTGTGTGTGCTGGGTTCGTTGTGGTGGTGGTGGCTTGTACGTGGCGGTGTGTGGTGTGTGTTGTGTCGCTGCGTGGTTGTTTGTGGTTATTGCGTGTGGTGTTTCTGTTCTGTCATGCTAGTTCTTCGTGTGTGACGTCAGGTCACTTTCGCATCCGTGTGTGTGCGTGTGTGTGTCGGCCTGTGTGTAGTGCTGTGTGCGTCTCTGTGTAGTGTGTGTTGTGTGTGTGTGTGCCTGTGTGTGTGTGTGGTTGTGTCGTGCGTGTCTAAGCTGTGTTGGGATTCTATGTGTACATTAGGCAACCACAGATTTTCGACGCGGTTGATCCGGCCGCTCATTGTAAACAATTATGTAACGCCGAGAATAGTGGAAACACCACACGGGAGCTTGATCATAGTTATATGATATTGTTATATATATATATATGTATATATATATATATATATATATATATATATATATGAGTGACATTATAATCATATACGCGCGATACGCGCTCTCAAGAATGAGAGGGGAGGCTAGCATCGTGGCATGACAATAACCTAGTATGAGAGCGGAGATCACTATAGTGAGAGCTGGTCACGGAGCTATGAGACGGAGCCAGGTGCCCGTTGTCAAAAAACATCATAATGGTTATTACTTTATTAAACCATATAAGGCTAAAATTATCGTAACATTCGAAGTGAAGGGCCGTGCAAGAGTTGCACGAACTTTCTCCCCACGACAGTCACAAGGTCTCCGTAAACGAGGTCTATTTACGAGGTCTCCGTAAACGAGTCCCCCGCAGTAGTAGTAGAAAAGTAGTTAGCATGCCTGGCAGCCAGTATCTGTATATCGGTGCCTGTAGTAGTAGCTCACTACTGAGAAAAAGTCCTACAGGTGACATATCCAGTATGATAGAGAGCCAGTATGACAGAGAGCCAGTATGACAATGAGTCACGGTGACAGCTACGGAGTCAGTGTCGCAGGCGGCCGTATGTGACAGGGAGCTGGGAGATGACACGTATGTCGTGAGCCGTGCAGACGACGTGCATGTCCAGAGTGTGACTCAGAGTTGTTTGTTTCTCGCTCACGTAGCCCTCTCGTCTCCTCCTTCCTCCCTCCTCTCTCTCTTCTCTTTCCTCTTTCGCTCTTTCTCTCCCTCTCTCTCTCCTCTCTCCTCTCTCTCTCTCTCTTTCTCTCTCTCTCTCTCTCTCTCTCGTCTCTCTCTCCTCTACTCTGTATCGCTCTCTCTCTCTCTCTTCTCTCTCGTCTCTATAGTTAATACGTTATATATTATATATCTAAATCTCTCGTTTTTCGTTCTCCCTCTCTCACTCTCTATTTCTTTCTTTCTCTTTTCTCTCTCCTCTCTCTCTGTACCTTTCTCTCTCTCCTCTCTCCCTTTCTCTTTCTTAATGTCTCCTCTTCATTTCTATTCTCTCTCTCTCTCCCCGTCTCTCTCTTTCTCTCTCTCTCTCTCTCTCCTCTCTCATCTCTCTCTCTCTTTCTATCTCTCCTCTCTCTCGTTTTCTCTTCTCTCCCTTCGCCTCCCTCCCGTTGCCGCTTCCCCCCTCTCTCTCTCCTCTCTCTTCCTCTCTATCCTCTGCTCTCTCTCTCTCTCTCTCCTCCTCTCCCTCTCTCGCTCTCTGCTTCTCTCTCTCTCTTTCTTCTACTCTCGAGGACATAGGGGCCCATTAATTAAGCGAAGTCGTGGCACCGACAAGCGGCACCGTGCTAATGATGTCCCCAGGTTTCATTGGTCCAAACCTGTTATGTACAGATCCTCACTACTCAATGCCCCACCCAGTCCCATGGTTGTAGGGCATTCTTCTCTCTCTCTCTCTCTCTCTCTCTCTCTCTCTCCTCTCTCTGCTCTCTCTCTCTCTCCTCTCTCTTTTTCTCTCTCTCTCTCTCCTTCTACTTCTCTCCGTCTCTCTCTCTCTCTCTCTCTTTCGTCTCTCTCTCTCTCTCTCTCCTCTCTTTTTCTTTTGCTCTCGTCTCTCTCTCTCTCTCTACTTTCTCTCTCTTTCTTTCTCTCTCCTCTCTCTCTCTCTCTTTCTCGCTCTCTCTCTCATCTCTCTCTCTCTCTCGTCTCTCTCTCTCTTCTGCTTCTCTTCTCTTCTCTCTTTCTCTCTCTCTCTCTCTCTTTCTCTCTCTCTCTCTCTCTCTTTCTCTCTCTCTTCTCTTCTTTCTCTATCTCTTCTTCTCTCTCTCTCTCTCTCTTCTTCTCTCTTCTTTCTGCTTTCTCTCTCTCTCCTCTCTCTCTCGGTGGTGTCCTGTGTTCTCTCTCTCTCTCTTTTATTTTCTTTTTCTCTCATTTTCGCCCTCTGTCTCTCTTTCTTTCTCTCTCCCCCTCTGCCTGTCTCGCTCGTGCTCTCCCTCTCTCTTTCTCCCTCTCTCTCTCTCTCTCTCTCTTTCTCGCTCTCTGTCTGTCTCCCTCTCGCTCTCTCGCCTTGTCTCTGATCTCTCTCTCTTTCTTTCTTTCTTTCTTTCTCTCTCGCTTTCGCCCTCTCTCTCTCTCTCGCTCGCTCTGTTTGTCTCTCTCTCTCTGTCTCTGTCTCTATCCCGCCATGTCTCTCGCTCTTCCCCTCTTTCGCTATCTCTCTTTCTTTATCTCGCTCCCCCTCCCCATTGCTCTCTCTCTCTCTCTCTCTCTCTTTCGCTTTCTCTCCTTCTGTGGGGAGAAGTCACCGGGAACGCAGCCGGTTCCCAGAGTATTGTCCCATTTGTCAATATGAAAGACGGCCTTGACAGGAAAGCTACTGACACAATCTTCGTACAATGCTCGTCTGAGAGGCAAAACATGGTATGTTTTAAGACGCACGCGGACCTATATGCTGTCGTAGGCATGCAGTCACTGCGCCAGTGGGAGCAGAAACGCAAAACACGTGTGTGTGTGTAACGACGGCCAAAGAGTGTTAACCCGTACGTTCGTCATGACTCATGTCGTCAGAGCAAGAATTGCAACATACTTCCACCTTACTCTATGCTGCTTCTATGCTTATGCAATAGTGACTATATATCGGTGCCCCCCCCTGTCTGTAGCCTTTATATCCATATTATCAGCAGTGTAATTATATAGACACTATATATCTATATTATTTATGACACTTCTGATAGTATTCCTTCTGTACGTACGGTTGATGAAGTACATAATAGGCAAATTAAAAACAATTATCAAACACGTTGCATGCATAATTAGAATTTTAATGATGCGAAATGCGCAATTATATATCATTGCAAAACTGATATTATTTCAAGTGAGAGATAATTACATTTAAGGAGCACTGACTCCAGACACCTGTGCATGCACCTAGACGCGAGAGTTCAGCAGTAGTTATTCATTAATTCATACACCGGTTACAATTGACATTTTCGGTGACGACAGCGGCGAAAGCTAGGAAGCGGAGACGACGACGGAGTCATTAAGATTTGCACGTCGACGTTACTCGAGGCGTGTCGACAACAGGTTGCCACGACGAGCGACGCAGCTAGCTATATTATGGGGAGGGGGGCAGTAAACATCCAGCTTACCTTGAGTCGTGTTAACCACCCATCCTTCCACACCCGAGCAGCGTCAGCAGCAGAAGCAGCAGCAGTAGTAGCAGCAGCAGCAGCAGCAGCAGTAGTAGTAGCAGTAGTAGCAGCAGCAGCAGCAGCAGCAGTAGTAGCAGCAGTAGTAGCAGTAGCAGCAGCAGCAGCAGTAGTAGCAGCAGTAGTAGCAGTAGCAGCAGGCAGCAGCTAGTAGCTATGCAGCAGCAGTAGTAGCAGCCCAGCAGCAGCCCAGCGAGCAGCAGCAGGCAGTAGTAGCAGCAGCAGTAGCAAAAAAAACGCAGTGGGGGCAGTAGCAGCCGAGTAGCAGCAGCAGCAGCATGCAGCAGTAGTTAGCAGCAGCAGCAGCGTCAGCAGCAGCAGCAGCAGCACTAGTAGAATGCAGCAGCCAGCAGCAAGCAGGTACAGACATTCATGCAGCCAGCAGCCAGCAGCAGTAGTAGTTAGCCAGTAGTAGCAGTAGTAGTTAGCAAGTATTAGCAGTAGTAGTAGTAGCAGCAGCAGCAAGCAGTGTAGTTAGCAGTAGTAGCAGTAGTAAGTAGCAGTAGTAGGCAGTAGTAGTTAGTAGCGAGTAGTAGCACAGCAGCAGCAGTAGTGCAGCAGCATGCCACAGCAGCAGCAGTCAGCGCAGCAGCAGACAGCAGCAGTAGTAGTAGCATGCAGCAGCAGCAGCAGCGGTCCAGCAGCAGCAGCAGCAGCAGCAGTAGTAGCTAGCATGGTGCCCGACCGTTCCGCTGTCTATCGCCCGCCGCTCTTACTGCGGCGTTTTTCTAAAGGCGAAAATGACATCTCGGCCCGTCCTACCCCTGCTGAGAGAGATGAGAGCGAGAAGAGAGAGAGAGAGAGAGAGAGAGAGAAGAGATGAGACGAGAGGAGAGAGAGAGAGAGAGTGGTGTGTGTGTGTGTGTGTGTGTGTGTGGTGTGTGTGTGTGGCTTGTGTGTTGTGTGTGTGTGTGTGTGTGTGTGTGTGTCGTTGTGCTTGCGTAGGTGAGGTATAGGTATAGAGTGCGATGTATGGACAGGTGAGATTGAAACGAACCAGACTACGATCACCGAGGCAGCGGTTCGCCCACACGGTTATAAGGAACGTTGATATTTAATTCGGCAGGCTCGTGTGTAAGGTAAGCGTGTGACGGGACGAGGTGGGAGGAGGACGTGAGAGGAGAAAGGGTGTGAACGCGGGGTGGGAGACACTGGGGATGAGAGGCGCAAGGCTAATGGTAATGTAGTATGTAGTATACCCGCGAATACAGCCATGGTTATTAGACCTATACCCACCGCAACTTGACTAAAACTTTAACTGTTGAAGTGCGAAGGTTAAGCAGAGAAGATATTACTCGCGCAACAACGACGCAACAACACCTACTACACTAATTACCCCTCGCGCCTATATTGAGTGCGATATGCGTGCCTCTCAGCCTAACCTCCTCTCTTCCTATCTACTTCCATCCGCAGTACTCGTATATATCTACTAATAGCTTATATGTACCAGGGCTACTGATATTATGTGTACTTATTTCTTTGTTGCGTTTTCTAGTGTTGCTATCATGGACCAACATTTTGTGCCATTTCTATCAGAATGGTTATGATAATGATTTTAACCGCGTTATTATAAAAATTTCCTGTAACATTATTTTCTAATGATGGAGGAGGAAGAAGTGGAAGTAGACGAAGTGGCACAGGAGGGAGAGTAGTAGGAAGAGGAGGAGGAAGATGAGGAGGTAGGCGCTCAGGCAGGATGTGAGGAGGAGGAGGCAGGGAGAAGGAAGGGAGGAGGAGGAGGAGGAGGAGGAGGAGGAGGAGGAGGAGCGAGGAGGGAGGGATGGAGGAGGAGGTAGGAGGAGGGAGGAGTAGGAGCAGGGAGGGAGAGGCAGCGAGGGAGGAGGAGGAGGAGCAGGGGGAGGAGAACGAAAAGGAAGAAGAAGAGAAACAGAAAAAACAGATGGTCAGAAGGACTAAATCAGTCATCTCATCTATTTTTATTCAAGAGTAGTAAAAAATATAATATAATTTTCCGTGTAAATTAAATTAACTTTCGCGACTGATTCGTTCACACGATGGCGCCACCTACAAGCCGAAACGCTGACGTCACACCAGCGATCAGCCGTGTTTGTAAACAATTATGTCCGATGAAGAGCACCACGCGTCTTCGTTCGTTTTATTTCTTCTTAATTTGAAGCGTACGCTGGGACAGCTAGTTTCCTCGAAGCCTCGCGAAAGGGACGAAGCGGTTAAGCAGCACCCCGTGGTAGAACAGTATGCGGCTGACGTGGTAGACTTCAGTAGTCAGTACGGTAGGGATTACGGGTTGTGTTACACGGCCGAAAACCTAAAGGGACCGCATAGAATATACCCTCGTTACGGCGATTTCGCTGAAGCATTTGTTACAGTGAGTGCGTTTGTTTCTATCTATAATAACTTGTGTAGAAATTTCACTTTTTTTACCGTCTCCTCTCTTGCTCCCATTGTCACCCCTTAAAGGAGGGGCCCGTTCTCTCTCTCTCTCTCTCTCTCTCTCTCTCTCTCTCTCTCTCTCTCTCTCTCGTCGCTCGCCGCTCGCTCGCAACGTGCACCACGCAACCTGGCACGCCGCACGCCACTCTCGCGACGCACACGCAGCACACGGCATCGCCACGCACGCCACGCACCACGCCAGCTCACGCAGCGCACCACACAGACACATTCACTGTTCTCTCTCGCTCTCTCTCTCTCTCTCTCTCTCTTCTCTCTTTTCTCTCCCCTCTCTCTCTCTCTCTCTCTTCTCTCTCCTCTCTCTCTCTCTCTCTTCTCTCTCTCCTCTCTCTTCTCTCTCTCTCTCTCTCTTCTCTCGTCTCTCTCTTCTCTCTCTCTCTCTCTCTCCTCTCTCTCTCTCTTCTCTCTCTCTCTCTCTCTCTCTCTCGCTTTCTTTCTCTCGTCTAGGCGCTCCTCTTCGTTCTCTCTCTCTCTCTCTCTCTCTCTCTCTCTCTTTCTCTCTCATCTCCCCCCTCTCTCTCTCTCTCTCTCTCTCTCTCTTCTCTCTCTCTCTCTCTTTCTCTGTCTGTTCTGTCTCTCTCTCTCTCGCCCCCCCTCTCTCTCTCACTCTCCCTCTCTCTCGGAGATGTCAAATGTGTTGGGACGAGTGCTATAGTCAAATAAACTATAAAGAGAAATGGATGGCACTCTAATTAAGGACTAGATCTTCTTTATTTCAGCGAACTTATGGCATCTGGTGGGACCTCGCGCCGTCTGCATGTGAGCCGTTCCAGCGAGTTGCGACGCGCAATACTAGTAGTGATTTCATCGGTAGGTGTCCTGCCTTCACCATGTCCTTCATTTGAGTAAGGTGTAGGGACAGTGATTTTCCATTTCAAAAAATTGCCTTTTCCGTTTGGGAAAATCATGAATTCCGTTTCAAAGTAAAGAAAAAATGGAAATTCCGTTTTGCCATAGAGATTGTACACACCAAAAATGCAAAATTCCGTTTACATATATTTGCATGAAAAAAAGGTATTTGGTCACTGACTGACAGTTGGGTTGGCACCGAAACACAGGGCTACCAAAAGACGTAATTGTAAGTCATTTTGCTCTGAAACTTGTCTGAATGTAAACCATATATCACTACCAATGCTATTGTCGACGTTTTTTAATGATTTTATTGAAATTTCCACGTTGTAATATGTTCAAATTACGTTTTCCGCATTTTTCCGTTTGAAAACATCTTTTCTGTTTCGAATGGCCGTTTCCGTGTTTTCCGTCCGTCTTCCGCGATCGCGGAAAATCACTGTCCCTAAAGGTGGCCATCTTCATACTGTATTCAATTAATATTGGTGATACATTGTGACGTATAATGCAGCCCAAGCCTAGTTTAGCGCCCCGGATTAGTTTAGCACACATGCGAAAATACATTTGTGGGCTCCCAAACTATCCTTGATGCTATAATGCAGGGTCTTCATTTGTTACAGACATATTATTTAAAAAGATGGTCTTTCCGAATAAGCTCGAGATTTACGAAACTTTCAACCCTGGCTCTACCGTGCGCATACTTGCTGCACAAGTCAATCACGAAGAAGATTCAGCACTGAGGTAATTAATTGCGTGTAAACTGCATGTGATTTGTAAGCCTTTAACAATAACTATCTCTAAGAAAGTAGTGTGCAAAACCTACTTAGACTCTTGATTATACTTCCTATAGATTGTGGTGCACACCACGCCTGCAAATTGATGCTGCGACGCTTGTTGTTAGTAGGTAATATAGGTATAATTACTATAGTAATGTGTTCGTCAGGTGGAAAGTACTTTGGGAAGGAATGCCGCAGTGCGCGCCCGCAGTGCCACGCGTTTACTCACCACAGCTCGATAGATGCGACTTTGTGACCAGGTACGACACCGAGCGTCTCACTCGTACATACGGTTCTAGCAGGCAATCGATCTTCCTTTGGTTTCAAACCGCTGCCGTAGAAAAGACAAGCTCTGTTTAAGTGTTATACTTAGTCAGCAGCTGCAGCTTTAGCATTTTTATGATTCCAGAATCGGAAGGAAGAAGAAGTAGTAGAATAAAAAGAAAGGTAGATAATGACAAATAATGATTAAATGAAATGATTAAATAATAATGTCATTATCTACCCCCGATAAAAAAGAATCCCGTGTGTTGGGCTCTGAGTAGAGACGTGCGACGCGCTCTCACGGCCGAGTTTCGCCCGTATTTCAGTCTGATCCGGATCGAGTTCTCGCACCGCCACCTCTCCTACTACACGTCGCTGGACGCCGTGAGACTGCTGGGGTCGGCCGAGACGCCCGACCCCCACGAGATGCCCGACCCCCACGAGACGCCTGACCCCCACGAGACGGACGGACTCGACCGAGACAACAACAGCTGTGCGGTTCGCGGCGGCGGCGGCGGCGGCGGCGGCGACGGTCCCGCGCGGAGATCGGCTTACGAAACGCGCCGCGGCGACGACTGCCGTTCGTTGGTGGACATGCCGGTGAGTGACGACGCGGAGACGCTAGCGTCGGTTCGTCACCGGTCGTTTAAAGGAGGCGGTGTGACCGGACGGCAGTTACGAAGTGGCGCGATGCACCGCCTGCCTGTTAGACCCGTACCCGCTAGTTTTTATGCAGGAAAACGATTAGGAATAAGTGATAGCATTGTGTAGCGATGCTGCGCTCGAGTAGCGGGGCCACAGGTGTTACAGGTGTCGATCGACTGACTAGATAGAATGGTCACTTAGAGAGCGGAGAGCAGTGTACGTGACACGCGACATCATAAGATGCGGCCCTCGCAAGACGGGGGTCGGCAGAACGGGAACCTGGAGAACCCAAGAGGTGACAGGATAATGCCCGGATGGCGGGCACAGGAATCGCCTGAGCGTGGAGTAAGAAGACATGGTCTGATTGGTGGGAATCGAATGGAATCGTGTTGCAGGTTAGCGTATGTGACTCCATGTTGCTGCGATAGCAATGTGTAAACATTTATCTCTACGTGTTTTTATTAACAGGAAGAAGTGATCCAGTACATCATATCCTTCTTTGACATATTGGATTTATGTAGAGTAGCACAGACATGCAGGTAAATATAACATGTTCTTTTTAAATATGTACGTCATTAACACACTTAGAACCATTCATGAACCTTCTATTTAATCCATATCCATGTAATAGTATAGAATATCATGAATCCCAGTCTTGATTCACTGCATTTTACCAGGGAAGCATTGCTTATCTGTATCTCATATTGTTTCCAAATGGTTTCAGAACTCTATGCAAGCACTGCTACGATGCGCAACAGTTTACAGAGTTAGATCTACAACCATACTGGCATATGGTAGGTAATGTGTAGGTAATGACAATACTAGAGCTGAAGGGGTTGTTGTCGTATCAGGTACTACATATATGTACCCGAGATACATATATGTATACAGAAAAAGTGTACCAGACTTGTACTACAGAAGTGTACCCTAACCCTAACCCTAACCCAACCCTAAACATACCTCATATAAAAATATAAACATAATACTAAACAACCTAAAACTACCTCGGTTACATATATGTAGTACCTGATACGACAACGTAAAAATATAAACAATACTAAACAACCTAAAACTACCTCGGGTACATATATGTAGTACCTGATACGACAACGACCCTTCGTGCAATACTAGATATAAATGATAATCGAAAAGCATCGCACAGATGTCCAGCTTAAATATATTTGAACTTGATGACTGAGTCGTCCCAAACATAGTTTCTACGTGAAATAAATTCTCGTAGCATCTCACAGAGAGATCTATCGTGTTACGAAAAACAAAGCAGCCCCAAAAAAGATTTATGTAACGTGAAACTCCCGTTTCCGCGTTTCCCCTGCGTGAAAACGACCGTGGGGACGAGCGTAATCGCGTGACGTCGTTGCTTTGCGCCCGCAGATCACGGACGCCGCCCTGGCGGGACTGGCGGGTCGATGCCATCTCATGAGGAGGCTGTCGTTGTCATGGTGCGGTCCTTACCACAACCTCACCGAAGCTGGCTTCGTCAGGTGAGACGAAGAGTGGCTCGGGTCTACGTTTAGGATCCGAGTACTTACGCACATACGTTGTCATCATCGTCATCATTACATCGTTATTATCATCGTCTGTATCATCGTCTGTATCGTCATCATCATTGTCATCATGAGATTGTCGTCAGTATCGTCAGTATCGCCAGTGTCATCATCATCGTCGTCATTATCATCATCATCTTCATTATCATCATCATCATCATCATCATCTTCATATATTATTCTAGTTTTCTTGCACATGGAATGAACTTTCATAGCAAGCACGTGTAATTATGTTACGTCACGAGCACTGCGATAAGACGAGAGAGCGAACTTGATGTTTCGAGAGCTCAAGTAGTTATTTAGTATCTATCTACGTTACTTTTAGGTTTCTGCAGAGCTGTGGTGGTAATCTGACATGCCTACGGTTAGCCTCCTGCACCGAATATGTGACCAACTCTTCTCTCAAGATAATTGTGGATGTTTGCCCAGGCTTGACAGGTAGGCGAACATTTTTCGTTGAAGTTATTAAATGTGTGCGTAGGCACTAGTGACTGTGTTTATCCCTGCGGCCTGTCCACTTATCCATCTTTCCTGTGTGAAATTAGTCACCAATTCTCCCCAACTGCATTGAAAGCTGGAAGTATTGAGCCTACTTGTGCCATTTCATGGACAATATATAAATTACGTCTTTCATTGGTAGAAGTACGTACTACAAGAACTCATATACTGTCCAATAGGTGACACTACCAGTTTGATAAATTTAGAAAACTCACTGACAAGCTCGTGTTCTACTATAATACAGCATCGATCTAATGCCCTAATCGAATTTGACGTCCACAAAAACAGAATTGAGAATAAGATTTTGATTTGAGATTGAATTTTCGGCTATGCGCGCGTTTAACGTTGCGGACTGCGACGATGCGTTGACCGGGTTTCAGAACTGGACGTGCGATGCTGCGGGAGACTGGGCGACGAGGGATTCGCCGAGATCGCGCGTGCCTCGCGCCTGCAGCGACTCAACCTGTACAGAACGGCCGTGAGAACCAGCGAAGCTGCACTGATCGTCAGGTAACGGCTGTGGCGGCACGTCCGCGAGGCAAATCCAGGGTGTCAGAGATGACGAAAAAATATATAATGGCAAAAAGTAACGTGACGAAAGTATTAAAAAAGATATAAACAGGATAGATATGACAGAACAAGAAAAATTTTTAAAAATGGGAAAAAAAGTAGAAGGAAGGCGATAAAGATTAAGATAAAGGGTAATTAAGCGGTGAGAGCAGTTTGGGTGAGGGGGAAGGTAGAGTAGAGCTGGCGTTAACCATGAATGAGCGAGTGCTTTGTGCGCGGTGTGCCTACTTGCCATTCTATCAACGTTGCAGGAACTGCGTTCACCTGGAGATGCTCAATTTTGACTCGTGCAGCCAGATCGCAAACTTTCACGAAGTCGCTGTGGCCATAGCCGAAAATCTCAGGTGAGGGGCCGTGGATATGCACTTGTCCATCCAATAGAGCGCGCTTGGTGCTGGGTTAACCTTGAGGGGATCACCGAGACGTAAGATGCACAAGCTTGTACTTGTGGAAGTGTTCAGTATAGCTTTTGCACGTACTGTCTGGAGTATGAAATAAATAATTTTTATCGTTAGAGTAAGATCATATGATTCATCATTAGAAATCAGGATATTAACGACGGTATTTTTTATTGAAACGACTTTCTTTAACGACGGTAAAACAGGTTAGGTACAGACACAATAAAATGGCGCGGACCTATCTTCCACATGGCCGTCTGCATACTCCTGCCATCGTTTATGCAGTAGCACATTAGTCAGTTTTGCACATCAACTGTGTGTGTTCACCTCTGGGGTGGTAATATTACTATAGACTATATGCGCCGGAGAGCAAGCTTTGATGTTTGTGTCCAAGAGTTATTGGCAACAAGCCAAGAATCTCCTCAGCTTACGCCAGCAGGGGGGCGACGCGTGATCATCGGTACTTACGCGGAGAGTACGAGCGGGAGCGGGAGCGCGAGTAGCGAGGCGAGTAGCCGCGCCCTCCCCTCTTGTATCCTCCTCCTCCTCCTCCTCCTCCGTAGCCACCTCCTCCTCCGTAGCCGCCTCCTCCTCCGCCGTACCCTCCTCCTCCTCCGCTGTAGCCGCCTCCTCCTCCTCCTCCGTACCCTCCTCCGCCGCCGCCGTATCCGCCGCCTCCTCCTCCGTAGCCTCCCCCGCCGCCGTAGTCGTTCCTCCGACGACCGCCACCGCCGCCGCCGCCACCTCCGCCGCCGCTGTAAGCGCAGACGACGTCGTCGGGTTAGTTGACGCGGGGTAACCGCGGAGACGACGCGGATTTTGTTCGAATTTTTTTCCCATCAGAATTTCGTTTAAAAAACACGCGATACAAGTACGTCTTAGCGACAGTCGCCGTTTTTTTTCCACGAACCACTTTTTTCAAGGACCGGCGCAGCTATCTTAGATCTTGAGATAGGGGTGGGGGAAAGGGGATACGTACCGGGTGGGTCGACCCATGTAGACTCCGGGGGTGGGTGTGTGCGCACGCTTCGTGATCGAGTAGTCGACTCGGATGCGCCGCCCATCCAGCTCTATGCCGGCGCAGCTCTCCTTCGCCTTTTGCGCGCGTGCGCAAATAACAAGGGAACGTCAATAATGACGACGAGCTCGAAACAGAAACCCCCGAGCTGTCTCCACAAGGCACGTAACAAATACACTACTCCTTGCAGATTGTAGATTGTACACTATATAATTGCTTGACAGCCTGGAGTTAAAAAGGCTAGCGATAATGTCAATATATAACCACTGGCGAATCCTTGACGCGGATCCCTCCGGGAACGAGAGCAGCATGGCCTTACCCAATCCACGCGAGACACAGACGACAAATCGATTGGCTCAAATGAAAACTTACAGTAGGCGCTACCTACGTAGTAAAGTCAGGGCTGCTGCAATGTTACTAGTTAAAGATGAACTCTAACACACCACGTACTAACACGTTCAACCTCGCTCGATACTGACAGACTTGTACGAGGAAAGAAGGGAGGGAGGGAGGGAGTCAACTCAAAAGTCAGCACCGTCAGTACCGCAGGGTGCGAAATTAATGGAATCCGGAGTCAAATACTCCTTGATTTACTGTCGGACTCCCTGGTTTGACATATCCAGATGAGAGACCGGATACCAGAGAAGCGTCGCCTGAGAGAATCTTAAAAATAAGCACATGCGTTATTGTTAATATCTTTAATTTTGAACCTCAGACTGCGGACTCCAGACTTTTTGAGCGTAGGGTGTTCAAAAGTTAATTTCTACCCCTGGTACCGTGAGAGCATAATTCTGGGCGTAATCTTGTTGTGCCGTTAATCAGAGCTCTGACGTTACGAGCTAGTCGCAAACTAGAGACCCAGACAATCCACGCGGTGGCCTGCGGTCGACGTTTTTCCGCTCGTTGAATTCCCGATTTCTCTTGCAGGGAGCTGAAATGCCTGAACGTGTGTCGCGTGAAGAGCGTCGGCAACAACTCGCTCGTGGTGATCGCGCAGACCTGTGGCGCCGCCCTGCTGGAGCTAGACGTCGGCTGGTGGTGAGTCACCAACGTCTGCTTGCCTCTCTGTCGTCTGCTTTCCTCCGTGCATTTGTTGCCCTCCCTTTTTCCTCCGTGCATCTGTTGCCCTCCCTCGGGCATGTGGGTAGATGGGTCGAGGGAGAGGCGTCTGCTTTCCTCCGTGCATCTGTTGCCCTCCCTCGGGCATGTGTTGCCCTCCCTTGGGCATCTGTTGCCCTCCCTCGGGCATCTGTTGCCCTCCCTCGGGCATGTGGGTAGATGGGTCGAGGGAGAGTCGTCTGCTAGTTCTTATCACCTCCTCTTGTGTTGGCAAACTCTTCGTTTTGTCGGCCCTTATTAACCATCAAATGAAAATCTTACGTAGTAAAGCGTACTTATATGGAAATCGGAGGGAGAAGTATTTCATAGTAGAAAATTGCTGACGAAAACGGTTGCAAAAGGTAAATGCAAAATCGCGTGTAGATTATAAAAGCAAAGTATAAAAATCGTTGGCAGACAAGATCACGCGCAGGCGTCCCCCAACCTTCCCCTCCAACGATGTATGTCGTACATACCACATAGTACCTACGCAGTGAGAAGGAATTACTGTATACGCTGTATATTTCGCGGTCGTAAAATTTTCGCTAGTTTCGCGAACGCGTCCCCGACCGCGAAAATAACAACACGCAAATAATAATTCATACCGAATAATTCATAATTCACCGTCCGCGAAATTAACCACTCGCGAAATTCCGTCCGTCAAGTCTGAATTCGCGAAAATATCTGTACGCGAAAAATATGGCGTATACAGCGCTTGTGGTCTCGTGATATCAAAAGCTGGAATAGTCTTTTCGTGATATTCGTCTGTCGTGAGACATCTGCTTGCGCTTGCAGCGTGGAGGTGTCGTCAAGGGACGGGTGCCTCGTCAACCTGGCGAGACGGTGTCCGCGACTGCGCGCCCTCTACCTGACCTCCATCAGGTGAGTAATAAACCTGTGGGAAATATGGTGGCGGGTTCGCGCACTGAAGTTCTCTACTCGACGACGGACGCGCATGGAGGTGCGACCGGTCACCCGTGTTGTCGGGTGTAGTGAGGCCGATGCTGTTGTGAGAATTAATCTCGCCTAGTTGGAAGTGAATACAGTTCAGTTTGCGCGCCTCTGCGCATGTGCCTAGTTGGAAGTGAATACAGTTCAGTTTGCGCGCCTCTGCGCATGTATGTGTGTGTGTGTGTGGGGTGGGGGTGCGTGTGTTTGTGCGTGCGTGCTCATGTATGTGTTTGTGTGTGCGTGTGGCTGTACATGTGTGTAAGCGTGCACGTGCCTGTCTGTGTGTGTATGTGTGCCTGTGCACCTGCCTGCACTCAACACTGGGACTAAGACAGTAACTCAGTCGCTTCTGTCTCTCTTGCCTCGTCACTGCAGGACCATCAACGACAGGGATCTGCAGGCGTTCGCAGCTCACTGCCGCGACCTTGAACAGCTCGACATCCTGGGGTCAATGGGGGTCACGCCGATCGCCGTCGCAGGGTAAGGTCAGGTCAAGCTCGTGTCAAGGTCGGGTCAGGCTCGTGTCAAGGTTGGGTCGGATCATGCCCCCCTACAAATGTCGTGCAGTACCATGTCGGAACGTGACGTAGTGTAATGCGTAGTTACATCGCATCCTTGGTAGTGCGTGCGGATTTCTCAAGGAATTCTGATCGGCTCTAGTTTCTTCTCTCTCTCTCTTCTCGCGCTAGTTTCTTCTCTCTCTCTCTTCTCGCGCTAGTTTCCCAGGCTGTATGTTATTCACATCTTTTCCCTTCTCCCATCGTTTTGCAGAGTTCTGCTGGAATGCACGCAACTGAAGCTATTGGACGTCTCCTACTGTACGTGTATAGAGTTCATTGACGTTCATAGATGGCGCCAGATGTACCCAGAAGTCACAATACAAAAGAGCTTCAAGAATATATAGCGTTTTTAAATCAGCTAGTAGTCTACTTTTAACGTACCGTAACCCTTTGTGTGATCTCACGCAGATGTAAATATGAATGTAATGTTAGAAATACACGCGCTCACGTTCAAAATCGTACGTACTCTATAGAATTTACCAGACACCAAGTGAGATTATGTAGAAAACAAGTTGCAAGGATTTTTGATTGCGGTCTTTTACTCGTCCGCTTTTTGCTGATACAGTGTGATAGGACGATTCACATGTACATTTTAATTTTATGGACTCGATAGAGTTTGATTTAATTTCACTTCTGAATTGATACGTGTGTCATTATTGTTTTGTTTCGAAGTCAAGTTTAACAGTGCATTAATGGATCAGTTATGCTTTCCAATTTCCAATTGTGAAAATGCAGCAAAAACTGTGATACTACGTACGATGTACATATCCCACGAATCAAAGGTCACCGCGATACCGCACGCTACCTTAGTCGCGCGCGCGCGGTGTTACGGTCGCGACGAAAATGATATTTTTCGTATAACTGGAATAAACACGTTATAAAAAAGACAAGACAGAGTTTCACGATTACTCTTATATTTTATTAGCTCATAGCCGACGTCAACACTTCTCTCACCTGCACTCACAACGACCGGAATTAACATTTCTACGTCGTCGTCGTCGCATCGATGATAATTTTCGCACCTGAAATCTCCTCCCTTGCTATTCATTTCACTGAAGTTATTGCTGTAAAAAAATTGCAAAATTGCAAAATTGCAAAATTGTTGTTGTTAAAAACGCTGGCCTGTTGGATCGACAACGTGCAAATTAGAAGTTTATTCGTCGCTGTCGTCGTCAGCGTTTCCTCCTGCCTAGGAGATTCACCTGCAACACAAGTCTTGCGTTAAAACAGCGAACGTGGACGCGAGTGCTGGCGGCGCCCTCTGGACGAGCCCAATCGACATCGTCGGAAAGAGCGGAAAAATTGCGGAAGAGGCGACGGTCGACCTCTTCCCCGTCCGTGACACGGGAACGGCGGGACGTGCCGGAATAAGGAACATCCGCGCGCGAGTCACCGGAAAAAAAAGAGGGCCGCCGGCGACGTGACGCGTCTTGCGGGTCAGCAGGCATGCAGTACGGTGGTTAGCTAGTCTCGTTGTCACACACACAAGCACGCACACGCAGCACGGAACTATTAGTCACGGTGGCACGGCGGGCACCACGTCTCACGCAGGGGCTATACTCACACGTTGGGCCCATTGAGCGAGTGTTAGGACACACACCGACACAGACAGACAGACAGACACACACACACACAAGCACGCACACGCAGCACGGAACTATTAGTCACGGTGGCACGGAGGGTCACCACGTCTCACGCAGGGGCTGGCTATACTCACACGTTAGGCCCATTGAGCGAGTGTTAGGACACACACCGACACAGACAGACACACACACACACACACACACACGTTATCTAGCACGCGTTTCTACGACACACGCACCTACCACACGCGAATCTACACCGCACGTGCACGTGCGCGCGCTCGACGCCAGTCGCGTTACGAGAGTACAGAGTATTATGTAAATCCAACGCTCGAATAGTTAGTCGTTCTAATAGTTGCGGTTCAACGCAATGACGCGTGCGAAAGATTACTCTAAACGCGGCAGACGCAGTTAGCCGGTTAATACCGTAGTACTTTAAGTGCATAATACATCCTAGTATTACATTACATTATTATATATCTATTACATTATATTATATA